>NC_044925.1:17718219-17722286 GCF_003576645.1 Ipomoea triloba | reverse complement strand
AAGGCAGTAATAGTATGTATTAATAAGGATAGTAGATGTAAAGACTACCTTTGCATCTAAGTTGTAACAAACTTAGGTGTGGAGTAGCACTTCTGGATTTTATGCGCTTCCGTTTTGGGAAATTAGTAATTATGATTAATTATGCCTTTTTGTATGATGGAAAATCTGGGGGTGTTACAGTTGGTATCAGAGCTCTAGGTTGAGACCTAGGCATGAACTTTAGGGTGGAACTCTAAGAAATAAGTATTGGATCTTAAGAAGGTAGAGATGAAATTCTAGGAATGAAATTTTTTAGGAATCGTGGTGAGGGTGTGATATTATTTTACTTGGTTAAGATTATGTTTAATCCTTAGAACTGTCACTATTGCACCCGATTTGGTGTGCACCTGTGTAAGTTAGATAGTGATTTGTGCTTGTCTTAACCTCGTATTGGTTCTGCAGTAGTTTATAATGGCTCCGTCTGGAAGGAGAGCCGAACCTCGTGGAACTCCTACCGAGGAACTGCTAGCGCAGAATTTGCAGCAATTGACCCAATTGACTCAAACTTTGGGAAATGCGCTTCTCAATAATCAACGGGGAGGGCTAGATGTGGCTAAGATCATAGCTGGGCATCGTCCGCCATTCTGCACTGGTAAGGAAGATCCACTAGTGTTAGAAGATTGGATAAGGACTTTCGACAAAATGTTTGAGGCTGTAGAATGTCCTGAAGAAAGGAGGGTGGAGATAGCTACATTCTATTTCCAGCAAGAAGCTGACAACTGGTGGAGTATGATGGGACCCATGTATCAACAACAAGGAGAATTTCAATGGACTGACCTTAAAGCTCGAATGCGGGATCATTTTTATCCCGAGCATGTTAAGTCCGCTAAGTACGAGGAATTTCTACATCTACGTCAAGGGACGATATCTGTTCAGGACTACTATGCTAAGTATCTTGAGCTGGCACGATTTGCCCCTGCCTTAGCCCCGGATGAGCCAAGCAAGGCTAGGAAGTTTGTAAATGGATTAAATTTTGAGACTCAAAAAGCTGTTTCTGTGTTTGAGTGTCAGACTCTTGGAGAGGCTTATAACCGGGCTGCCAAACATTATCGAGTCCAGCAGATGCAGAAGGAGGTTCGTGAGAAGGGTAAGAGGAAATTTGAAGGTAGTAGCAGAGGGGGAGAGAAGAACTCTAAGATGAGTCAAGGAGAGGCTATTCGGGATTACCAAAGAAGTGGGATTCCCAGACCTAGGAGGGATTTCCCAACTCAAAGTACGGGGATGACTAGTAGAGGATGGATGAAGGAGAGGCATTTCTACTGTAAAAGATGTGGGAAGGATCATCCCGGTGTCGATTGTATAGGGATGCCGGTAGAGTGCTTCAATTGTGGGAAGAAGGGCCATCGCTCATTTGAATGTCAAACTAGCAGGAGGGAAGGGTCATTCCGTCCTAGCCAGAGTCAAGAAAAGACCCAACAATCTGGAATACAAGTGAAGGCTAGGAATGGAGTGAACATGGCAAATAGTAACACTGAGAGCACAAGCAAGGCACCAACTAGCAGGAGTGGACCCCAGCAAGGGAGGATCTCTGTGATGAGTAAAGCTCAGGCGGATGTGAGCGATGTGGTGGCAGGTACTTTTCTGCTTCGTGATATACCTGCTTATGTATTATTTGACTCTGGAGCATCTCATTCTTTTATATCCTCAAGGTTTGTAGAGAAATTAAAGTTAGTACCTAGTTCCCAAGTACAATTTAAAGTGAACCTTGCATCGGGGAAGGTGGTGACCTGTAGTAATGTTTTTGAGAATATACCTATAAATATAGAAGGGGAAAGTTTCCCTTGTACCTTAATACAGTTTGGGTTAGACGACTTTGATATAATATTAGGGATGGATTGGTTAGGAAAATATAGGGCTAAGATCTTTTGTAGTCAACAAAAAGTGGTACTGAGGAACCCAAAAGGAAAACGTGTGTCCTATAAGGGAGTTGCAAGTCGGCCCGAGGTGAGATTGGTATCTTTGGCCAAGATGAGAAAGTATGTGGAAAAAAGGTGTGAAGTATTCTTATGCATGGTGGAAGATTTGAATGTGGATAAGAAGGGAATTGAGCAAATCCCTGTCGTAAGGGAGTTTCCTGACATATTCCTCGAAGAGATTCCAGGCTTCCCTCCACAACGGGAAGTAGAGTTCACCATTGATCTAGTACCGGGCACTACTCCTATTTCAAAGACCCCATACCGAATGGCCCCAATAGAATTACAAGAATTGAAGGAGCAGCTTCAAGACTTGTTAGATAAGGGATACATTCGTCCGAGTGTATCGCCATGGGGAGCTCCAGTATTGTTCGTGAAAAAGAAGGACGGGGGGTTGCGACTCTGCATTGACTACCGTGAGTTGAACCGGGTGACTGTCAAGAATAAGTACCCACTCCCTCGGATTGATGATCTGTTCGATCAATTAAAGGAGGCTGGTACTTTCTCAAAGATAGATTTGAGGTCGGGATATCATCAAGTGAGAGTGGCTGAGAAAGATATATCTAAGACAGCCTTTCGGACAAGGTACGGCCACTATGAATTTACGGTGATGCCGTTTGGGTTAACAAACGCACCAGCAGTATTCATGGATCTCATGAATAGGGTGTTTAGACCTTACTTGGATGAGTTTGTCATTGTATTCATCGATGACATTTTAGTCTACTCCCGGAATCCGAAAGAACATGAGGATCATCTTCGGATCGTGTTGCAAACACTAAGGGAAAATCAATTATATGCCAAGTTGTCTAAGTGTGATTTTTGGAAGGATAGTGTGGCATTTCTAGGCCATATCGTGACTAAGGAAGGAATCTCGGTGGATCCAGCCAAAATTCAAGCTGTGATGAATTGGCCTACTCCTACGACAGTTACTAAGGTCCGAAGTTTTCTGGGATTAGCAGGGTATTATCGAAGGTTTGTGCCAAATTTTTCTCGAATAGCCCAACCTATCACAAATCTCATGAGGAAGACTATTGTATTCCGTTGGGAAGAAAGTTGTGAGAAAGCTTTCCAGGAGTTAAAGGAAAAGTTAACCACTGCTCCTGTATTGATTCTACCATCAGGAACTGAGGGATTTGAAATATATAGTGATGCATCAAAGAAAGGTCTTGGGTGTGTACTAATGCAAAATGGGAGAGTGGTGGCATACGCATCAAGACAACTAAAGAAACATGAGATGAATTATCCCACCCATGACTTGGAATTAGCAGCAGTTGTGTTTGCTTTAAAGATTTGGAGGCATTATCTTTATGGAGTGCAGTGTAAGATCTTCACGGACCATAAGAGCTTAAAGTATATCTTTACTCAAAAAGAATTAAACATGAGGCAGAGGAGGTGGTTGGAATTCATTAAGGACTATGACTTGGTAATCCAGTATCATGAAGGAAAGGCAAATGTAGTAGCAGATGCTTTGAGTAGGAAGACGAGTCATACTCTTAATACTATTTGGGTACTACCAGATGACTTATGCAAGGAATTTCAAAGACTAAATTTGGAGGTAAGAGAGCAAGGTGGGACTAAAGCTGAAATTGAGTTATACCACATGAGAATTATTCCCAACATGTTTGAAGAAATAAAGAAAGAACAACTTAAGGATCAAGAGTTGAACAAAGTAAAGACTGAATTGGTTGATGGAAAGAAAGGACCATTTGTACTATACAATGACGGAAGCCTGCGCTATAATGGTCGATGGTGTATTCCAAAGGCATGTACAGAGATCAAGCAGCAAATTTTAGAAGAAGGACACAATACCCCTTATTCAGTACATCCTGGGGGACTCAAGTTGTATAAAGATATCAAGAAACATTTTTGGTGGCCTAACATGAAGAAGGAAGTGGCAGAATTCGTGAGTAAATGTTTAAACTGCCAAAAGGTCAAAGCTGAAAGATGTAAATGTAAGGGATTGGTGCAACCATTGGAGACACCCGGTGGCAAATGAGATTCTATTTCTATGGATTTCGTGGGGGGATTACCCTTGACAAGGTCAGGGAAAGATAAAATATGGGTAGTAGTGGACAGGCTTACCAAAACAGCAAGGTTTATTGCCATGAAAGACAC
>NC_044925.1:17717016-17717883 GCF_003576645.1 Ipomoea triloba | reverse complement strand
CTAGGACCTGAATATCTTCAAGATATGACAGAAAAGGTCAAGTTGATCCAAGAAAGGATGAAAGCTGCACAGGACCGACAAAAGTCTTATGCTGACTTAAGAAGGCAATCGGTTGAATTTCAAGAAGGTGATAAGGTATTGCTGAAAATATCTCCTACAAAAGGAATAATGAGATTCGGGAAGAAAGGAAAGTTGAGTCCGAGATATATTGGACCGTATGAAGTCCTTGAAAGAATTGGGAAATTAGCTTACCGATTGGCGCTACCTGATGTGCTAGATCGAGTTCATAACGTATTTCATGTGTCTCAATTAAGGAAGTATGTACATGATGCATCGCATGTACTTCAACCTGAGGTAAATAAGATCTTTGGATTAAACTATAAAGGTTGTCAAAGTTATGTTATAATGAGTATATTATAATTCTTATAGGTTGTGACTTTGGATGAGAACTTATCATATGAAGAGAAACCGGTAAAAATCTTGGATACTAAGACCCGAGATACCCGCAGAAAATCCATAAAGATGGTAAAAGTGTTATGGTCAAACCATTTGGTGGAAGAAGCCACATGGGAGTTGGAAGAAGAAATGAGAAGACGATATCCAACTTTATTTGAGCAAGGTAAAATACAACCTAGGTGTGCTCGTTATTAGAACGGGGAGTTTAGTATTTGGGAGATAGTCATCATCCCTCTTTCCTTTTATCAAATCCAACCCCTTTCCTTGCCAGCTAAACTTTTGTTTCCGAAATAACGATAACCTTATTTTCGAGGGCGAAACTCTTTTTAAGGGGGGTAGAGTGTAATACCCCGAAATTTTGTTTTACTAAAAGCTCCTATTTAATTAAGTTAGCCATAGCGGAAAAAAAAA
>NC_044925.1:17651904-17716307 GCF_003576645.1 Ipomoea triloba | reverse complement strand
AAACTACATGTATAAAAAAATATTGGATCAAAATACTTTACCGATTTTCCCAGAAATTCTCGGAAGTTACAGCCAGAAATCTGTCTTAGTTTCTTGTCAATTTTCACAAGTGTAATAATATATTACACGTATATATGTATATATAAGATTCTACATATTTATACAAGTCTTCTTCATATATTCACCACAACATATCATACCCTATAAGTGTAGAACCTACATATAAAATTTCATAATTTTTGGAGTAGTATAAGTATGGTTTCCGAATTATTTTCCAAAACTGGTCCAGAGAGAAGAAAATTCCGGACAGCACACTGCCAAGGGCAAAAATGGAATTTTCTGTGTTAATTCGTGAACCAAAATGACCAAAACTTTTTATGGACATCAAGTACTATGAGTTAGGGTTCTACCATAAAAATTTCAAGTGAAAAAGAGTTCGGGAACTATCTTTACCGGCTCAATCTTTCAGACTGCGCCAAGCTGAAATTTTCTTATAAGGAGGTGGTATTATGTATATGAAACCTATGTATATACGTGTAGTATATATATTTATGTGTGTAGTATATATATATATATATACACGTGTGATGTGTGTGTGTTTAAACTATATATATATATGTACATATATGAGTATATATGTATAATTAAATAAAGGTTGTATCTCTGTATATATGTGCGGTATGTGTACTTTATGTGAGTATGCATAAATGTGGAAAATGTTATGTTAAATGCATATATACATATGTGTAGTGTGATGATGGGAAATGTGTTGAGCAAAATGTTTTGAGAGACAACACCATACACGAAGGTAGGTTTATACTATTTAAAGTGTGTTATGTGAGAAAGTAAAGAATGAGATAAAATGAAATTATGGTGTGAGGTTGGAGACTATTCCTTTTAACATTCACAATGGATTCACAAACATTGGGCCCTGAAGTGATTGGTGTTAACCACGTTGAGTAACCTTGTAGAAACAGATCCAAGGTTACTAGAGCTAGTGACTAACCTGCGGGCTTGAAATCCCGACAAGGGGTGTGCACACTAAAGGTCCTAGATCTGCTTCCCCTAGTTGGAATAACTAGGTTGTGGTGAGGTGGTGGAAACGAGAAGGAAATTGTGGTGTTAATCGGAATATCTTTAACGTTATTATGGTAAAAGCTGGTTATTTCTATTTAAATGTTTATATGATTATGAGTACGAGTGTGAGTATGGGTATGATTATAAGTATGATATTGTGTATACAGGTGGAAATTGTGATTATTGGCACATATTTTCTTTGAAACAATAATGAGGAAATGAATATCTCTTATATGAGAAATCTTGTTGAAAATGTGTTATCATGTGAAATGAACTGTTTTTCGAAAACAAAGAATAAAACTATTTTCTAAAACCATGATTTTACACGGTGGAGTAGGGATTACTTAGCACTATGTGCTAATTCTGTTTTCCAAATGAATTTCAGGTATGGAATAGATCTTGATATCCGAGAGCGATAGAAGAGAAAATGGATCTACTCTTGATGATAGAAATCACTATGGTTTTTGAGTTGTATATTACTGGGATGTAAGGCAGTAATAGTATGTATTAATAAGGATAGTAGATGTAAAGACTACCTTAGCATCTAAGTTGTAACAAACTTAGGTGTGGAGTAGCACTTCTGGATTTTATGCGCTTCCGTTTTGGGAAATTAGTAATTATGATTAATTATGCCTTTTTGTATGATGGAAAATCTGGGGGTGTTACAGTGTGAATGTGAAGGTGATAAAACGAAGAGTCAAGACTCCCGGAGTGTCGTGTCTCTCAAGGATGGCGAATGGGAACCAAATACGTGTGGCATTTAGGAAGTTGAGATGTAAGAGTTACAAGAATCAAAGGTAGAGGTTTTGTTCATGGGTGATTTGAAAGTAAAGTGGGATAGAAAATACAAAAGGTAAAGGATGGGGTGCATGCCAATGCTAAGCCAAAGGATTGATTATCGTAGGTAGCTTGGAATTGGGTTTCGAGATTGATCTAGGGAGTCACGGTATTAGTACCGAGTGGCGTCACACTCAGACTCTCAATCCTCATTCGGTTGAGGCATTTTATCGAACACCTTGCCTACCACTCCTCTCGGATCTCGTCCTTTCGGACTAAGAGCAGAGATATAGATGAGTTGGGCTCGTGAAAGGCCGCTATCGCGCACTCTCTCACTTCCACTCGGTTCACTAACTATCCCGACCGGAAATAGAAGCAAAGATTAAACAACATCATCCATACAATCATCAATCATACTCCCACAATAGTCAAGATCATAAGATAAAATATAAACATCAATCCATAGGTCAACAAGGGCACACACACCCAAACTAATCTACTCTAACATAATAAACATTAATATCAACAACAGAAACAAAGCAAGAATATAAATGATCAAACTTTATATTAAAAGAAGTATGTTACCTAAGGAAAGCTTTTGGATCTACATCATCTTCTTCATCTACACTAAGCTAAGCTAATCTAAGGAGGGGTATTGGTCTTCCTCCCCAAAGGGGGAGAATTTGGAAAGGGAAATCTAAATCTAAAATTATTGGGTGCCTCCCCCTTCCCAAAGGTCTGAAATAATGAGCCTTATATAGGGGGAACAAAATAGGGGCAAGATAGTAAATTTCCCGCAGCAGATTTTAAGGGTTGGTACAGGGCTTTCGACGCGTCGAGACAGGGGCTCGACGCGTCGAGCCCTAAAGAAATCTTCCTCGATCCTTCCACACGCGTGGTAGAGGGCATGGGGAGCTACTGGAATTATTCCACGCCCCTCCACACGCGTGTGAGGCTGCGTGGGAGGCTCCTGCTTCATGGCTTCTTCATTTCTTGCTCAGTTTTAGCCTTAAGTCCTCCTTTTGGCTGTAAAATAGCTTTAAAACATCTTCCATGCTCTTGTTAGCGGTTTTGGTCACATATGAGTCTAAATGCATGAAATCCTTATGAAATGGGTAATAAAGTATACAATTCTAGCCCGTAATTGACCCCTAAAACAAGCTATTCTTGGTGCTTATCACTTTGAAACAATCATAGTTCCTATGGACTTCTTAAGAATAGTAGGATAGTGTGTAGCTTAAGTGTTTGATAAAATTCCCCTTAGAGCTTTGGATGCTTGAAGGCACTCCTAAGTCAAAGAAGTCTTAGTACACAAAGGTGGAAAAGGACTAAGACAACACACTCTTGAATAGCCAACATCCTAGCATGGTTTATCCATTACCTTAGTCACACCACAATGCAACATACATGAACACTATCCAATCCCTACCCTTTTACATATTTTCAAACTCTTTTACTTTATTAATTTCTTGCACTCAAACCAAACCTTATGAACTCATTTCACTCACAATCCACCACTCACCACACTCGAATCCCTTGCATGACTCAATCAAATAAATGCCCGAACACTTGACACACCTCCACGTCCCTCCTTCGAGACCGACACTCGGGGAGTCACTGACTTTCCGTTTTAACACAAATTTCTTTTGACACCTCAACCCTACGTAAAACCGACGATGTCAACGTGCCAATTCTTAGGGGGAAGGTTAGTTTCATGGTTCAATAGGAAACAAAACTCCATTGCTACAAGCACAGCCGAAGCTGAATATATCGCAGCAGGGAGTTGTTGTTCGCGAATTTTATGGATGAAGCAACAGTTGAAGGATTACGGAATTAATTGCGAGGATGTTAGTATTTTCTGTGACAATACTAGCGCGATTGCGATTTCACAAAATCCTTTACTTCATTCAAGAACGAAGCACATCGACGTACGACATCATTTTATCCGAGACCACGTCGAAAAGAAGAATTTAAGGATCGATCATATCCCTACAGAAAATCAAATTGCAGACATTCTCACAAAACCGTTGTGTGAATCTCGCTTCGCAACTTTAAGGCACGAAATGGGGATGATCGAAATTAGCTAAGTATTTTAATTTATGCCAAGTGTTTTAATTTTTAATATATATGGCGTGATTTTGTGTTCTTAGCTGGGCTATATTTTTATTTGGCTTACAAGTGTGTTTTACGTGTTAACTGCATAGCATGTGTTTTTAATTTTCACCTGCTTGTGTTTTTACTGTGGTGAGTCGCCCCCTACACGTGTGTTTATGCATGCAGTAGAAATAATTATGTTTCACCTGCTTCTTATCTTTTTAGCTAGAATTGTTTAGTTGGATAGTTTGGTAATTCTTTTATGACATATCTAATTCTATACGTGTACTTTACCTATTTATAGTACTAACCATTTTACATGCAGATGAAAAGACTTTTCCACTTTTGACCATGCAAGGGAAACGGCTTTTGAGGAGTAAAAGCTTTGATTCTTGAACTCTTGGAAACCGCCAAAGTGACATTTAATGTCTACTTTTTAGCAGTTTCAAATTCCAAGGCTTTCCAACTCTTCTATAAGATGGGAACTCCTCACATATCCTACTCGTACAAGAAAACTTTGTGTTGTTTATTTTTGCAGGAAAGCCATGAAGCCCAAGATACAGGCCGAGAAAACCGTGAGACGCATGTCTAGGAGAATTTCTGAACAAGCACGAATGGAAATGTTGAGAGCAAGAAGGATTGCCAATGGCGGACACGAGATCGGTGACACCTCCACCAACCCGATTATCTTAGAAGAAGAGCAACCCGTGCAGTCAGTTGAGCCAGCCGAAGGAGTGCAGAAAACTGGTGATCCAGACAGAGACTATGTCCTATTTCTCATGAAGGGCAGTGGGCCTTCAGAATCCCCACCTCAAACATCCGGAGCTACACACTACACAAGCTTGGATTCTGAAGAAACCTCCATTGCTAGTCGTGTTTCTGTCTCTCGTACCAAGACCGCAGCTAGCCCGGCCACCTTGAAGAAGAAGAAGTAGAAGGATGAGTGAAAATCCTTTTATGTACTGATCTGAATAAGGCTTGTGGTCTATGTTCCAAATTTTCCGTAACCATATGCCTATATTATCGATAAATGGAACAAATATTCGGATGGTTGCATTTCTCTCTGAAAGTATTTAATTGGCCATGCAAGAATCAAGAAAGCTACGAGAAAAGTAAAGAAGAATTCGAAAAATTATTTAAGTAGCTTAACAAAAAAATTATAATGCATGACATGGCCAAAGATCTCAAGGGAAAACAAGAAGAAAATATCTCCCTAAACCGTGAAATTCGGGTGCAACAAAAAGGAGATGCACATTATTTCCCTAGAATATTAGATGCTGCCAAAACAGGGGGAAGAAGGGTCAATCAATTTCGCCAAGTTGGTTCCAGACCGCACCAACTCAAGGGGAACCAACACAGGGGGAAGGAGTAAAATCAACTTTTAAAATTTTTGCTAACCCCTCAGGAAATGTATTTTCTACATTTACAGCCCCAAGGCAGGCAAGTCAACCGAGTGCACCCGCAATGATTGAACAAGAGCGTGAAGATCGAATGGTAGACTTATTTGCTGATCACTTTGGAGTCACGCATGATGCTATTTTAGATCAAGAAGGGAGGAACCCAAGAGAATGCGCGAGATGGTATTTGCGAGATGTCTTTCCCGCAAATGATTTACGCGATGCCGCAGAATGCTACAAAGTTGGTAGAGTGTTCCAAAAATTCTACCACTTGGAGGACAAGAATGACTTCGGTAAGCTAAGGAAAAGAATCAATAGCATGTTGGGTATTTAAATTTACTCCTAGCTTACTTTACAATTTCAAGTTCATGACAAATGATGGTGATATTTTGAGATGTTGTGGCATAATTCGAATTACTGTAATGGTTCAAATTACTGTGATGGTTCTCATGCTATAAAATATCTATCTTTGTTAGTTTTGTGTGTTATGTCTTTTAATTTGACTTAATTCTTTGTAGTATGCATGTTGGTAGAAAAATTAAATTCCAAGTGAATTAACCCAACAATGCATAATTTTCGTACAAGTCAAAATTAATAAAGCCGTAGGTCAGAAATCTATGAAAACTCATCGTAATGGCTAGTCGCAATAAAATTGAAAAATAAAATCAGTTGATCTCTAGACTGAGCCAAATATGATTGAGTATAGGTTTTGGCATCATCAAAAAGGGGGAAATTGTTAGGAATAAAAATGTAATAGTTTTGATAAGCCAATTTGTAATTTTAGAAATCCCCTATTTTATTTTTAGAGTGTAGAGATTAGACCCGGAAGACAAGTCATGACATTAGATTGGTTCGAATTATTGTTTTATAGAATACATTTTGTCATGAGTCTTGTAAGTCATTTGCTTCCACTATACACATGAGTGTATATGATCTAATGGACAAGGCCAAATTATCATTGCTATACTAGAAGGCATGAGTTTGAATCCTACAAAGAACATTTTAAGCCTTGAAGAGCAAGAAGTGGAGCTAGTAGTGTCACGGCTCGATTCCACGAAGAAAGTTAACTTTTGGCCTATAGAGGAACTTGTGGAGAAACCTATGGAGCAAGTCAAAGTCCAATGGAGGAAGTCAAGTCAAAAAGTCAAGGGAGGAAGGAAGTTCAAGATCCACTATCTCTGCACCATACGCTACACAATGGAAAGAAGGGTCAAATACATTATCTTGCTGAATATGATTGAATGAGCTGAAACAGAGTAATGGTTAAGAACTTGAGCATACTACCTATTGGTCCAATGTTTGAATCCTACTTGTTACATTTTAAAGCCTAAAGGAGGAAGCTTGGAGCTAGTCACACGGCCAAGGCTTTTAGGAGCTAGTTTTGGTCAATGGAGCAAACTTTGGAGCTAGTCAAAGTCAACATGGAGCAAGTCAAAAGGTCAAATGGAGCAACTTTGGCAAGACTTATGCGCGTGATCCATACTACATTTATACACGCGTGAAAGGCACTATAAAGCAACTTATGGAGGAACATCTAGTGCAACTTATACTTAGCCAAATTTACAAGGTTCATATTTTACAGGGTGCAGTACGTGATGCCATGAACCAGAAGAAATTTGAAGGTGGTGATTTTCTGAAGATTATTGTTCATACTCAAGCAAGAGCCACCCGGAAAATATTTTTGAAAGATCAACTTGCCTAAGATCAAATCAAGATTGCAACAAAGTCAAAAATATCAAGCTCTGGAGAACACAAAGTCCACAATATCAGGCTGTCAAGACAACAAGTCAAAAATTGGAGGCTACAAGTTTCAAAGATCAATCAAGCCGAATTAGAAAACTTTGGTGAGCAATTTGCAGAGGTAATTTTTCTAAAATTACCAGCGGCATTAAATGAGCAGATCAAAATGGAGATCTTATCATATCAAATTGGCAAGTTATCAGATCAACGGTATGGTCATTAAATGAGGAGGTATGGCCATCAAGATCAGATTGGAATGACCAATCAAATCAATTGAACGTTCAAAATTTGAATGTTCATAACAGGCAAATAATTCTCTGAATTATAAAAAGTCCAAGAAGACTTGAAGACAAACACAGAGGTGACGGTAGAGATCTCAGCAAACGAACGGACGAACATGTGGATCTACTGATCGGTGAATGCGATAAAAATACAGAGTGCTGTGATATTGAGCTATACACGAGAGGATTTCAAGTCTTAGAAAATAAATCTTTATTTCTTTGAACAATAGTTGTATCTCTACTTAGAGTAGAAAGGAGTGTAGTTGGGTGCGTAACACTCGGGTGAACTAAGTGTAGCTTTGTACGAAACACTTGGTTGGAACGTAGATTTGTGGGTAGCGTTCGGGAACGTAGCTTTGTGCGTAGCGTTCAGGGAGCGTAGCGTTCGGGGAGCGTAGCTGTGTGCGTAGCGTGATAAGCACCAAGAAAGGTACTAAAAAAGGGTCTAAAATAGGATTAAACTGTAACGTTTTGCCATCCGATCATAACAATCTCGTGCATTTTAGTTCAGATGTGATTAAAGTCTTCTAACATCAATCCTAGGAAGAGTTTTGAGATATTTTACAGGTTGGAGAGGGATTTGAGGCTAAAATAGAGCAAAAGACAAACGAAGCCGCAATGCAGTATCATCCCACACAGCCTCACACGCGTGTGGCTGGGCGTGGAATCTTTCCAGTAACCATCCACGCCCACCACCACGCGTGGTGGCATGCGTGGTCGGGCCAAGGGCTATTTTGGGAAATTGGTTCCCTTTTGTCACCTATATAAATCCCTTTTGCCCTAAACCTAAGGAGAACATATTTAGAATATGCTAGATCTGAAAATTATAGAGGGTTTTCTCCCCTCTTAGGGGAAAATTCCTTTTCTTCTAGGTTAGATTAGATCCAAGGGCAAGGAGGAAGATTGGAATTTCAATAACAAAAGTGTAAAGATCCCCTTCTTGAAGGTGGTAACTATTCTCTCCAATTCTTAATCTAATATTTGTTTCTTAGAGATTTCCTTTCTTTTTCTTGTTTCTTTAGCATGTTAGAGTATATTAGATAGGGGATTGTTGGCCCCAAGGTTGATCTATGTGGATGCTTGATATTATTGCTAGTAGATTTGTGAGTTTCTTGATTGTTGGATGATGAACTTGTGTGGTGATGTTCTTCAAGCTTTGTGCCTATTGTGGCCACATTAGGTAGAAAACCCAAAAGGAAGTGAGTGTGTGCGCGATAGCGGCCACTCACGAGTCTAACTCACCCACATCTCTGCTCTTAGTCCGAAAGGACGAGATCCGAGAGGAGTGGTAGACAAAGTGTTCAATGAAATGCCCCAACCGAATGAGGATGGGGGAGTCCAAAGTGTGACGCCACTTGGTGAAGTGCCACGAACTCCCTAGTCTATTCCACATCTTTTCCTCGCAAACCTATCCAAAGATAGACCACATAGAGAAGCGTAAAGCCCCAATCTCCGCCTTTTCATTTATTTTACACAACCCCTATTACCCCTTTCAAACCTTCCTACAAATGACATCCAACCCTAGCAAGTCCCGTAACTCTTTCTTTTCAACTTCTCAAATGCCAACACACTAATTCGGTTCCCATTCGCCATCCTTGAGAGACATTACACTCGGGGAGTCTTCACTCTTCGTTTTAACACCCTCCATACCATATTCACCTCACACTAAAACTAACAACATCAAAATTGCACCGTTGCCGAGGATGGAAAACGGTTCTTGAATTTTGTTGACATCTCTGAAGTAGAATTTTAAGAGTTCTTGAATTGCTTTCTTTCTTTTCGTTTGTTTTATCTTTCTATTTTTGTTTATTTCATTGAGGAAGTGAGTATACTATCTTTGAATATCTTGCTACTCACTTGCAACTACTTTTAGTTGCGAAATATTTGTTGTTTGTTAAGCTTGCGCATGAAATTTTATACTATTAACCAATTGAAGCTTACAAATGAGTGCTTATCTGTATTCCCATTGTTATCCATACCATGGAAGACCATACACAAGAAACATTCCACCTCAAACCTATGAACAACACCAACAGTACTATCCAAATCCTTATTTATACCCACCATTCCAATATACATATCCACCTTACCCGAGCACTTTCACTTATCCTAACTACGAACCACATCCTTATGCTACATCCTCTATGCTTAATTATGAGAGAATTGAGAAACCTACATACCAAAATGGAGAGGAATCCCTTAGTTCTATAGCGGAGAGTATTAACAACCAACTTATTCAAGTCATGAAGAAGATTGACCCAAGTTGTGAACCGGCATTAGAGGTCATAACTCCTACTACCATTAAACCTCCAATTCATTATATCCCTCCATCTAACTGATAAGCACGATTTTATTACTTTACTTTATTATACTTTACTTAATAATTATATTAATTAATTATATATTTTTTGCTTAATCTTATTAAATTATCATATTTATATTTACTTTGTATTTATCTAATAATATTAATTAATAAAGTAATAATGTAGCATGTTTATAGATTAGAATTCTACTTGGACTTTAATTTATTTAAAATATCATTTATGTAAATAAGGAATTAGTGAAAGGCTTTGTGCGGTAGAACCGGTCTTCTTTTCTCGATTCAACAGCGACGAACGAGGGCATAGCACCATAGCCGCAAAAAATTCCCAGCTACCTTACAAACAGCCCGTAATTGAAGTAGCAGTTGTGTTGGCGTTCGGAGAAGCGGTTGAACGGGAGTAGTATAAAAAAGGGCGCAGGACGAAGAAGAGGAATCATCAATTCACCCTTGAACAGTTCCGGTCGGTACGGCTGGTTTGGTTTTTCCGGCGGCGTTAACAGCGGCAAATTCCGGTGGCTTGGCGTGACATTCCGGCAGCAGCTTCAAACTCCAGGAGGTGGCTCATTGTTTCCGGCGGTCAACGAAGTAAAATCTGGGCAGCAGGAATATTCTACGGCAATTATCCATTCTTCCTTACCATTATTAATTTAATTTACTTTTGTAATTCATGAATGTGGAAGGTTATGATTTGTGATTTGATTACTGCTAATCTTATGTTGCATTGCTAAGTAACTCTGGGAATATGATGACACTGCCGTGAAAGTTAGTGTTGATTAGTTTAATTTGTTTATCGAATTATGTTTTATTCTATAATTTTACGTAGAGACCAATTGAGTTGAATCTGATCAATTTAGCTTTCAATTAGTCTAATTGAGGAAATTAATTGAGTATACACTATGCCTATTAATTTCATGCTCGGTAGGATAGAAAGTTAAGCGATTAGATTGTCTTATTTAATTGCTTATTTTGGTTCACAACCCGGGTATTCCGTAAGTTCTTCTTTGTTTAATGGGCGTTAACTGTTCAAATAAGTATTTAAGTACATGAACAATTAATGCATGTGACTCACTCTAGACGCCATACGGAGTAGTCATATAACAGTTAGAACAAACCCTTAATTTGATTGACATAAACTAATTCGCAGAACTAGTAATGGTAGTTGATTCATGTTCCTAGAGCTTTGTATTTCCTGCTAGTTACTTAATTACCTGGCTATCTCGTTCTTGTTGGTCTTTAATTATTTCAATTCTCCTTAGTTTGCTAGTTTCGGTTTTATTTTATTGCTTTCAAGTTAATTATTTGCAAGTTATTCAATTGCATTGTTACAATTCCCTGTGGGTTCGACCCTTGCCTTTGCACACTATCATTACAATTGATGTAATTGACTCGTGCACTTGCGAGGACATATATTAAAATTGTCCATCACTAACCATCAACATGAGAGACATTGATATTCTCATTCTTACACCAATACTAATTATTCACCCCCACCACAACAAAATGATAAATATTTCTATGAAGCACCACCTTTTACTCAAAATTTCACCCAACCTATGCCATCTTATGAAAATTGTCACAACACTCAAAAGTAGTAATTCACTCAGAGGAAACAGTTATAGGCAACATTAACTTCAAGAAAATCTTGTTAAAGTTTTTACCTTTATGAACACATGGACCTTCTCCCACTTCTTTTATGATAATCTATAGATGTGAACTTCACTGTTGTTCGGACATAGGCCAGGGAAATCATTGGAAACAAGGTATACATCCATTAGCAATTTTTAATTGTTAATTATCCAACATTCAAAGAAACACGTATCCATAAGCACAAGGACCAATTCAACAACAGCAATGACTTTTTTTTCTTTTTGATAACTTAATTCAATAACAATTCTATACCATTGAAAATAAACTTGACTATAAAATGAAGATAACCTTAATGGATGACACCAAGGTTATAATAAGCAGGCTGCATGTATCACAATCCATTAAAATCTAATATCTTTGCTAATTCTGCATCAGGACAAAAGTTAGAGAATGATGAATTTACAGCATAGTGTTTATCTATTTCAATTGCTTCCTAGTACTTCTGAATCCCTTCCTGGGTATTACCAGCAAGCTTTAAGCTGGTTCCAAGGTCCGTTAATACAATTGCAAGGCATTCTGCAGCTGCTTTATATGAAGAGTCTGCCCTAAGAGCTTTTTGATAAGACTGCTTTGGTAAATTTTGTTAAATCAGTACAGTAAACATCAAATCAAAAAAAAAAAAGAAAGCAGCTAGTAAAACCTCCATTCAACTTTAAAACAAGGACAGAAATAAGGGTGTGTTTGGTTGGGGGGTTTTGGTATAGGGAATGGGTATGAAAGTGATTGCTAGTGTTTGGTTAATAGGTTTTGAGAATGCTACTATGGGTATGGAATACCCCATTAATGGGAAAACCCATACCCTTATTAAATAAGGGTTTCATTTCACTTCTTCATTTCTTCCCCAACTATTAATATTCATTCCCATTCCACCCAACTACCAAACATGCTAAATACTTTCACCAAAACCCATTACCCTTACCAAGTATTTGATACCCATTCCGATTCCGATTCCCATGTGCGAACCAAACACACCCTAAGTTGTATTCTATATCATTGAAAATAAACATGACTATAAAATAAAATTCCTTGGGCAACTAACTTAAAATTTCCTCCTGTGAATTACACTATTAAAAAAAAACATCCTAAAGCAGAATGAAGATGTCGTACCAATTTGAAACATCTATGTATAGGCAGATTGCATTCTTAGCTAAATCTCAGATTTGTTCATAAAAGCAAATTTGGAACAAATAGATAAGTTAGCAAAATAGGATTGAGCTTAGGTACTAAATTTAAACAATATTCTAAAAAATAAATCAAAACTCACAATGTAGGTGGAAGGGCTGGTGGCGACGTGACTGGCAGCGATGGCTGGTAGCGACTGGGGCGGCGGTGGCTGGCAGAGGCTAAGGCGACGCAGACTAGAAGAGGCGGTAGCGGATGTGGCTGGAGCGGATTGCAGCAACATTGGTTGTGGCTCACGAATGGCAGCGGTTGCGGCGATCGATGGTAGTTGCGGACAGCGGCGACGGTAGGCGATTGCAGACGGCGGCGACGGAAGGCGGTTGCGGACGACGGCAACGAATGGCGATTGCAGACGGCAGCGACGGAAGGCAATTGCGGACGGCGTCGTCGTCGGGAGAAAACAGTGAAGAGAGGAGAGAAGAGTTTGGCGTATGCTAAGGAAAATAATAAGGAATAAAACCCTATCCTAAATATGGCATATGCTAACAGTTTTTTTTTTTTTGTTTTTTTTTTTTAAATAACCATATACGACGTCGGTTTGATATGAACCGACGTCGTATTTTAAATTTTAAAATTAAAAAAATAATTTATTACATACGACGTCGGTTATTTAAATAACCGACGTCGTATGTTATTATTATTTTTTCTTTTTTTATTCGTGTATGACATACAACGTCGTTTATTTAAATAACCGACGACGTTGTATGTCATACACGAATAAAAAAATAAAAAATAATAATAACATATGACGTCGGTTATTTAAATAACCGACGTCGTATGTTATTATTTTTTTTATTCGTGATTTACAACGTCGGTTGTTTATAAATAACCGACGTTATATGGTTTTCTTCACTTTTAACGTCGGTTTTTCAAAAAATCGAAGTTATATGTCCGACGTTATATGTTGTTTTTGTAGTAGTGTCTTGTGAAAGTGAGATCTACGAATTCGATGATTCGGGAGAGGGTGTAGACGCTTCACGAGAGATAGATAGTGGTGAGTGTGTTCACTGGGAAGTTTTTAAGGACAAATTTTTGAGGGATGGAATCTATAACGAGAAGGGAGAAGAGAGGCTTGCTATCCTTAAACAACTTAGGGTAGTACCCCGTGTTTATTTATCAATACATTATGCTTTCCCCTTCTTTGCGTTTGAATTCAAGGATATTCCCCATCTTCGGGCATACCTTGAATCTAAAGTTCACAGGACGCTTGGTAAGGTCCCAAAATCTGTGTGCCTTGAAGGATAGGCCACATTACGTCTGGCCAGGAGACGTAAAACCATGGCGCACTTGGGAGGCAGTCCCAATGTTATCTTACATTTCCTTAAGTTTTTCTTGTTATCTATAGTATGCTTTTCTTTATCGTTATTTTAATAATGTTTCTATAACCTCGGTTAAGCTAACAAGTACAGATCATCAACCCGAGAGTTACAAATTGCCCGCAATCGATCGACAAACATCATCATTAGCAAAGGAAGGAAGGAAAATTGAGGTAAAATTTTGCACATCACGACTTCCACGCCTGCTACCACGCGTGTAAGCAGGCGTGGAACTTTTCCAGTAAGCTGCCACGCCACTCACACGCGTGTGAGCAGGCGTGGAAAGGAACCAGTGAGCTCCCACGCCCACCACCACGCGTGGTGACGTGCGTGGACGGGCACCAGATTTTCGCGGACTTTTCGCGCAAAGTAGTTTAAAACCCTTCCCTACCCCATTTTCTTCACCACCACGAGCTAAGTCTCCCTCAAGCTGAAAACACACAACTCTAAAGCATTTCCTTCCAAGTTTTTCAACTTCTCTTGATCTTCCTAAGTCATTTCCAAGGTAAGAACATATTCTCTTTTGCTATTACTTATTTGAATGAAGAACTTACTCTCCTTGAAGCATATTTCCATGGGTTTTTCTTGTTTAAGATTTTTCTTGAGATATATTGTTATGAAATGACTTATTAGACTTGTAATAGGCCTACATTGCTTCTATACACTAGAAATTCCATGTTTTACCATCTCTTTGTGACGAGATCTTGAAATTGTATGATTCGGGCATTTTCTTGTCATGATGAGATCTATGATGATATAGTAAGCATGGTGGGCAAAGTTTGCAACTTTCCTACTCTCTAGGCACTACATTGTTATTTGGTTCAATTTTAACTTCCATGTTTTCTCCATTTTTCAACCTCAAGCTAGTCTTGAGAAAGAAGATGAAGTTACCCATTTGTTGACCTTTTGACTATGAGATGAGTATGGAATAGAATGAGCTAATCATTGTGTGTGTATGAAAGAATTGTTGATGAATACCAAAATGATGATTACATGCAATGAGTTTTTATGATCCTTTCTTTAAAATGTGCAATATTGTTCACATTCATGTTTAAAGTGGAAAATGTTTTTCCTTGTATGGTGCTTTGATTGTCTATGTTATAGGAAAAATGTCTTCTCCAAATGAACTTGACAAACAAATAGCTCGGAGGCTCCAAAAAGAAAAAGCACCGGAAGAAGAGAACATCGCGAGGAACGCAAAGACTCGCTATATTGAAGTACCTACAGGAAATCAAATCCTATTGCTGACACCAACTATGTTGGGTCGATACAGATAACTGTTGAATTTCCCAATTGTGCAGTGGAGATACATCGACTTAACAGTTATGGAGGATTTTGAGTGTAAATATGGACTGGAAAGGTTAATCCACGAACCTTATTGGAATAATTTGTTGAGCTGGAGGCAAGATACCTTCATTCCCTTGGTCCATGAGTTCATTGCAAGTTTGCATGTTGAAGGAGTGACCATAGATCTCTACAGCCCAACTATCAAATTTCGGCTTTTCAATGAAGACTATCATATTTCGGCTAATCGCTTCGGCGCTCTCTTAGGGTTCTACGAGGAAGATGACCAGTCAAAGCACTGGTATCGAAGGCTAAGACATGATTTTGGAGATAGAGACACCCCAAGAAAATATTGGTCGATGATCGCAAGGCCTGGAATTGATTGGGTTGGGTCGAGAGTGAGAGTTTCTCACATTGTAAGGGAGGACCTAAGAGTCTTGTGGAAGGTAATCGCACACTCATGGGAAGGCAGGCCGGAGACTTATGACCGAGTCTCCAAGACAGAGTTATTCATGCTATGGAGTATGGACACAGGCCACTCGGTGAACATGAGCTTAATCTGCAAGAACTTGCTCGTTGCGCAACAGCAAGAGTCAGCTAGGGCAATCTTTATAGGCCCATTGGTGACGAGACTGTGTGTCTCCCTAGGTCATCAAATGAAGATACATTGGTTTGAACACAGGCTGCAAGGAGCACACATTGTTCCTTTATCTCCCGAGGACGTCGCAAAGCTCCACTTGAGATATTTGGCGCGAACGAGGGAAGATCATGAGATGGCGGGAGATCATGCCGACACGCCAATGACATCTCCGGGATTCACACCCTCGCCGATGTCATTCCTTTCCCCATCTTCAAATGAGATGTATTCGCCTGTGGACTCGTCGATGTATTCTCCACCACCCCGAGAGCCTGGACCATCCATACCTCCACCACAAGCCGAGGAGCAGACTTCCAACCATGCAAGCTTCAACATCCCAAATTGGTTTACCCTAGTTACCGATTGGAGATCCCTCTAGAATTTTCAAATATCAACTGCACTTGGAGCAAATGCAGAAATTGGATGAAATTGCAAGGGAGATCAAAGACATCAAGAGAACGTGAAGAAAGAACGGCACCAAAGAAAAAGAGAAAAAAAGATAATGATGATTTGTGACTGATAAATCCAAAACTATGATTGTGGACAATCCTTTTACCTTCGTTTTTGTTTACATTTTTAGCTATGTTCTTGTTTATGTTTTGTCTTGCACGTTTCGTCTAGCCAAAGACGTTAAACGTGGCGCTCGTGGGAGGCAACCCACGAATAAGGAGAAGAAGAGACCACTCCACCACCATCAAAGAAAACCAATCTTGAAAGGTAAAATCTTAATTCTTCATTTATTTCTTTACCTTTACTCTAACCAAATTTTGAAGGGCAAGAACAGATTGCACAAATTTTTAAATAGGGATGCACCTTGTGAGTATTTCTTTTATCCATTTTAAATGCCCTGTTTGATTTTGACTGCTATATTTCCTTTTATCACACATGAAGCGTTGCATGACGTTGTTGTGTCGGATGTGATCTGATTATTAGAATTGTTTTAGCCTAGTTCACACTTTTAACTATGGAAAAGGGGCGTGTGTAGAACCCTTTGAACATATATCCTAACTCCTCCGTTCCTTATGGAAACATCGGGGACGATGTTTACTTTTAAGTGTGGAAAGGGTGTATGCTTCTCAAAATAGTTGATTGACTGAGTGATAGGGCATAGGAACTAGAGGGCGTGTTATTGCCAATACTATCTAGGAGGGCTTCTAACCTTCTGTCAAATCTGAATGTTCTAAATATGCTTCAGAAGTTACATTTTGCACCAATTTGCACAATTTGACCCAAAATTGAAAATTTTTATGTGTGCTTGCATGTTCTTCACCTTGTATTTTGTTTGGACCTCAGTCAAGGATCTCTCGAAGTGGGAGTGTGAATCCTTTGAGTTTTAGAAAGATAAAAATTGCGAAGCCCGGAAATTGAATTAATCTTAGCAGGACATGGGGCAAAAGGAGAGCCTTAAAGCGAGCTTTGAGTGAAAAAATCCCCATTCCCTAGAAAAAGGCATGAGGGGATGATTTGGAGAAAAGTAAAAAGGCCTCAATATGGCCACTCCTTGAGATAAAATAAGAGGTAAGCCATCTTGCCAGGATACGGGGTAACCATTGCACTGACCTTCGAAAAAGCATGGGGCTCCATGTGAAGTCGGTTATCCCGAAAAGATCCTGGAAGATGAGAAAATTGAGAGGAGGTGAGCCACCCCGCTTGGATTCGGGCGCCCATTGCACTGACCTTCGAAAAAGCATGGAGATCCATGTGAAGTCGGGTTGCCCGAAAATGAGATCCAAGGGGTTGAGAAAATAGAGTGATCGCCCAAGCCATGGCGATGAGCGGTCCATGTCCCTGCCCTCACTTATATTGCTTAAAGGGGCTTTGGCGTTATGGTTGGAGATTGGTCGAGGGATGCACATCGTTCCCACTAGTCGGATCGGCAGGAGGCCCCTAGAAAATACAAGGTGAAACCCTTTTGTCACTTGCATGCTTGAAAGGTGTGAACAAAACTTTTTATGTTATATCCATCTCTTGAGACCTCACTTCTTTAGCATATTTCTTACATTAGGTTGGCATGAGTTTAGCGGTCTTGGTAGATAGTGTAGAGGATTTCACCCGCTCAACTCCGAACACCACACATCACTTGATCAATTAACAACAAAGAAAAGAACTATTCTTGGTGCTTACATGATTAGAGTTTAGAAAAGTATGCTTGCTTGAGGACAAGCAAGGTTTAAGTGTGGAAACTTTGATAAGCACCAAGAATGGTACTTAAAAAGGGTCTAAAATAGGATTAAAGTGTAACGTTTTGCCATCCGATCATAACAATCTCGTGCATTTTAGCTTAGATGTGATTAAAATCTTCTAACATCAATCCTAGGAAGAGTTTTGAGATATTTTACAGGTTGGAGAGGGATTTGAGGCTAAAATAGAGCAAAAGACAAACGAAGCCGCAATGTAGTATCATCCCACGCAGCCTCACACGCGTGTGGCTGGGCGTGGAATCTTTCCAGTAACCATCCACGCCCACCACCACGCGTGGTGGCATGCGTGGTCGGGCCAAGGGCCATTTTGGGAAATTTGTTCCCTTTTGTCACCTATATAAATCCCATTTGCCCTAAACCTAAGGAGAACATATTTAGAATAGGCTAGATATGAAAATTATAGAGGGTTTTATCCCCTCTTGGGGGAAAATTCCTTTTCTTCTAGGTTAGATTAGATCCAAGGGCAAGGAGGAAGATTGGAATTTCAAGAACAAAAGTGTAAAGATCCCCTTCTTGAAGGTGGTAACTATTCTCTCCAATTCTTAATCTAATATTTGTTTCTTTGAGATTTCCTTTCTTTTTCTTGTTTCTTTAGCATGTTAGAGTAGATTAGATAGGGGATTGGTGGCCCCAAGGTTGATCTATGTGGATGCTTGATATTATTGCTAGTAGATTTGTGAGTTTCTTGATTGTTGGATGATGAACTTGTGTGGATGATGTTCTTCATGCTTTGTGCCTATTGTGGCCACATTAGGTAGCAAACCCAAAGGAAGTGAGTGTGTGCGCGATAGCGGCCACTCACGAGTCTAACTCACCCACATCTCTGCTCTTAGTCCGAAAGGACGAGATCCGTGAGGAGTGGTAGACAAAGTGTTCGATGAAATGCCCCAACCGAATGAGGATGGGGGAGTCCAAAGTGTGACGCCACTTGGTGAAGTGCCACGAACTCCCTAGTCTATTCCACATCTTTTGCTCGCAAACCTATACAAAGATAAACCACATAGAGAAGCCTAAAGCCCCAATCTCTGCCTTTTCATTTATTTTACACAAACCCTTTTACCCCTTTCAAACCTTCCTACAAATGACATCCAACCCTAGCAAGTCCCGTAACTCTTTCTTTTCAACTTCTCAAATGCCAACACACTAATTCGGTTCCCATTCGCCATTTTTGAGAGACACGACACTCGGGGAGTCTTGACTCTTCATTTTAACACCCTCCATACCATATTCACCTCACACTAAAACTAACAACACCATAGCGCTCAGGAGCTTAGCTTTGTGCGGAGAGCTCGTGGTTGAGTGTAGCTTTGTGCGTAACACTCGGGAAGTGCTTGTGTAGCACTTGGAGTTTCACTATTGTATCTGGGTGATTGAAGATAGTGGAAATCTTCCTTGGAGTAGAAGGAAGAACTGGAGTAGAAGAATTACACCATCTCCGAACCACTATAAATCTCTGCCTCTCTTTACTTTATTGCACTTTATATTTGCATGTTTAACTCACTAACCCTTTACGTACTATGTTGATCATATCATCTGGGTTTGTGTGTTCCCATGTTCGCATGTGCTTGAATCTTTGCATACATATTCTTTGAGCTATTTTAAGATTTTCCAACGTGTTGCATGCAAGTTATCTCTTTAGTTTTACGCAGTTTTATTTTATAGCACTTTACCGTACGATATTCCGCTGCACATTTCAAGTTGAATTTATTCACTTGAAATCTTTGTTGTTGAAGTGTTATAAAGTTTTTAATTGTTAGAAAAGTCTATTCACCCCCCCCCCTCTAGACTTTTCACCGCCCTATCGGGACCAACAGTTTGATATCACAATTGTGGATAGGAAGGGTTCCGAGAATAATGCTGTGGATCATTTGTCTAGGCTGGAGCATGAGCAAAATCAAAATATTGAGGAAGAGATTGAAGAGTGCTTCCCCGAAGAAAATCTATTTGGGATAGTCTTGACTTCGTGGTATGCCCACATTGCAAACTAGTTGGTTGGAGGTGTGTTACCGGATTATCTTGATGTACATGCCAAGAGAAAGTTGAGAGCGGAGTCGAGATACTACTTTTGGGATGTGCCCTACCTCTTCCGAGTTTGTGCGGACCAAGTGAAAATAAGGTGTTTCCCAAAGGGGGAAGGTCATATCATTTTGGGGAAGTGCCATAACATGGGTTACCATTCGGCCAATCGAACTGCTAGGAGGGTACTTGAGGCCGGTTTCTATTGGCCATCTATCTTTAGGGATGCTCAAATATGTGTAAGGAATTGTGATCGGTGTCAAAGGGCTGGAAATGTCACAAGCCGGGATGAAATGCCCCAAAATTTCATCCTAGCTTGTGAGATTTTTGACATTTAGGGCTTGGATTTTATAGGACCTTTCCTGGATTCAAAAGGATTCAAGTACATCTTAATAGCCATCGACTATGTCTCAAAATGGGCTGAAGCTGAGGCATTCCGAATAAATGATGGGAAATGTGTCATAAAATTCATCAAAAAGTTGTTCACAAGGTGTGACACCCCAACTTTTTCACGCTGAGATAGGCATAACTTAAATACAAAAACTATAAATCTCAGAAGCTAACCATAAAACATAGCGGAAGCATTTAAAACCTTAAAGGGTGTCATGCCACACCTAGGTTCAATCAATCTTAGGTGCACAGGCTAAAATCCATAAATATCAATCCAAAACATAAAGACAAAAGCAATAGTCAATACATAATCCATCACTAAGGCTCACAGGCCCAAAAGTCTAAAACAAGAACTAGTCTAAGCATAGCAAATATAAGGACTATCTTTATCGCGCTCTCGGCTCAGATTACGGCATACCTGGAAAACAGTTTAGGAAAAACATTAGCAAAAGAATGCTAAGCAACCAACCACTCACACTCGTGAGAAATACATAATATAATAGGGTTTGTAAATACATTTACACACACGTATAGAATATACGCACTAACGAACTGTTCTTTATTTAAATAAGAGACTCAACAATAATAAGCTGAATAAATCACAAACCAAGACTCTTCCAATCCAAAACCAATATCCAATAACGAATATACAAGACAACAAATCTATAAACAAGATACCAACTGAATCATAACTCCAACAGAATAATCACAAAGGAACCAACCAAACTGCAATACCAAGGAAAAACAAGATACCAACTGAGATACAAACTCAACCAAATAACCGCAAAGAAACCAATCAAACCACTATACCAAAGATAAGCATCAAACCACAACCTCCAAATCACAATACCAACCATAAACCAACCCACCATGTCCATATCATCACACAGAGGCAATAAACCCGACTACAGAGGCATACGAGCCCAATCACAGAGGCAAATGATGCCCATTATCACAGAGGCATACGAGCCTAACACAAAGGCAAATGATGCCCATTATCACAGAGGCAAAAGCCCAACACAGAGGCAAATGATGCCCACACAATTCCTCTCATAACACCATACACAAATACACCCTAATTCCAACAACTAACTCCCAAGGTTATCAAAGACTCAACAAGGTAAGAAATACTCATAAGGGTTCAAGGTCTCCACATACCAAACTCAGATTCATACCCACAAGAATCACCCACCAACAGTGTTCATCTCAGAACATGAACACAGTACATACTTAGAATAATAACCAAGGATTCAACCAATAATACTAACTCAATAGGTCAAGATAAATGACCAAAGATCATGAATAAATACTCAACAACCAAGGTAGAATACTCAACAAAATGTTCAGTACACATCCCAGAATCAAAAGGAATCAAACAAAGTTTAGAGACCGCAAAATAGACACTGGATCAGAGTCACATTTAAACTGGCGGAATGCAACAGCGGAACACCCTGGTTTGCTAGACTGCACCGCAAGAAGACCGCGGAGGAGGTCCACGGATCAGACCTCCCCAGCACACCATACCGCCCTTACACTGGCGGGACACATTATACCGCCGGTGTGCACCGTAAGTGCATTCTCAACGCACCAAAACTCCCGACAGAACAGAATACACGATGAATTATTCTAGAATACGAAACATGCTCAGAATACACATATCACACATCTCAGAAGCCAAATAAATCATGGAATCCATAACAAGAATTGCTTATACATATCTAGACACAAAGGATAATGAACACAAGTCCAATAATCCACAATATAGGTTCACAGACCATCAAAACAAAGCTATAACCCCAAGAAATTCACAGAATTCCAAACACCAAATCATACACATAGATCGTGAGTGAAAATAGGTTTAGTGAGACATGGATGGTTACCTCTTGAAGCTCTATTCAAACCAAGCAATCTCCAATCACCTCACAAGCCACCACCTCATTCTTGATCATCCAAGAGCTATTGACCCTAAAAGAGCAATCTTGACTTGAAATCTTGAAGAATGGAGTGTAGTATATGATTATGGTTCTTAGAGGTGAAAGAGTAGGGAGAAATGTATTTTGTAGGAAAAGGAAAGAGCTACGGGTTGTAAGTACAAGACTTTTTATATGAGTAGGGAAAATCATTACATACACCATATATGTATCATATTAGGGTATTAAAATAAGACATGAGCTTATTTGTAAGAAATGGTTCATCCATACTCAATATTAATTTAATGGATATAAACATGGTCCTTCCAATAAGTGGGCCATTAAATAATTAATATGCTTGTAAGGAATAAAAAAGGTCCAAATAAAGAACATCCCTTACAAAATTAAATCAAGGAAATTGGGCCTTTGATTAAATAAATAATTCTGAATAAGAAATATATCTCTATTAAAAGAACGGAGCCCAATTAAATTAAATTAATTACACGGTAGAATTAATTACCGGCTTTCAAGGCTTGAATTAAATCCGGGGTATTACACAAGGTTCGGGGTTCCTAGAATCATTATAAGTGACTGAGGGACTTACTTCCAGAGAATGCTCTAAAAACAATGGGTACAACACTAGGTTGGAGTGCCCTATCATCCTCACTCAAGTTGGCAAGTTGAGAATGCCAATCGAGACATCAAAACAATTCTTGAGAAAACCGTGGCTAGGCACCAGAGGGATTGGGTGGATAAATCGGAAGATGCACTTTAGGCGTTTAGAACGGCCTACAAAGGACCCATTGGTACAACACCCTACCGATTGGTTTATGGCAATACTTGTCATTTACTGTTTGAAATTGAGCACAGAGCGTATTGGGCAATCAAGAGGTTGAATGAAGATTTATACTTGGCCGGCAAAGAAAGAATGTTGCAACTAAATGAACTTGATGAGTGGAGAGCTTTGGCCTATGACACCTCAAAAGCTTGCAAGGAAAGGGTCAAGCAATATCATAACCTTCATATCAAGAGAGGGAAAGAATTTGTGGTTGGTGACCGTATCTTGTTGTACAACTCAAGGCTTAAGCTTTTTCCGGGAAAACTCAAGTCCCGATGGTCTGGTCCTTTTGAAGTTACAAAGGTTTATCCCTATGACACCTTAGAAATCTCACATCCGGAGAAAGATATCTTTAAGGTTAATGGACAACAAGTCAAGAAGTATTATGACACGGATGTGGTTAAAGAGAAAAAGCATGTCTTTAGTTTGGTTCCTTGAGAGGGAGAGTGAAGAAAAAAGAAGAGAGAAAAGAAAAGGTGAGAGGAGAAAAATGTTTGAAGGAAAAATTGAGAGAAAAAATGAGTGGAAAATGAAAACAAGAAGAGTGAAAAGATGGAGAAAAATGAAAAACGAAAAAAGCGAAGGAAAACGAGAAATATTTGAAAAAGAGTTACCAATCCCACTGGGCTAAAGATGTTAAACATGGCGCTTCTTGGGAGGCAACCCAAGGTTTTCTTTGCTTCGAAAAATTTTGTTGTTTTATTTTGCAAAAGAGTTTTGTTTTTAGCTTGTAGGTTTTATGCTTTTTAGAAGGGTAAGTTTTGTGTTTTTTAGCTTTAATCTTACAGGTTCTTAGGGTGCAAATGCAAAAGGATGACATCTTGAGCTAAAGAATTGCAAAAGGGTCAATATTTCCTGCCCACAAATTGTGACATCCCGAAAATTTCGTCACCATTATTGTTACAAAATTCAATTTTAGCCAAATATTTTTCTAACCATTGATTTTCAGAAAATTTCAGCTTGGCGCAGTCCGAAAGATTGAGCCGGTAAAAATACTTCACGAACTCCATTTTACTTGAAATTTTTATGGTAGAGTCTAAATTTAAAGTGCTTGATATCCATAAAATGTTTTGGTCATTTTGATCTTCGAGTAAACACAGAAAATTACCTTTTTGACCTTAGCAGTGTGCTGTCCGGATTTTTGTTCTTTCTGGACTAGTTTTGAAAAAAATTCGAAAGTCATACTTCTACTACTCGGATTGGTATGAAATTTTTTATGAAGGTTTTAGACTTATTGAACTAAATATCTGGAGAAAATGGAATCAAAATACGTAGCCAAATACTCCCAATAATTTTTGTAATCCTGATCCAGTGTTCTGCCATTTTCGGCCAATACATGTATTTTTATCAATTTGTTCCACTTATTTAACTGATCTTATCCATGTTTTAATTCCATTTTGTCTTCTTATGGAGACCAAGGCAGCCACCCTATTGTCCCTAAATTATTTTGGCTTCATTCTCCTTGTTTTCAGCGGTCAACAATTCCATTTTGACAGATTAGGTGGCAATTAACAATCAAAACAAAATTTTTGGGGCTGATTAAGGGAGATAGAGTTGATATCCTTATTAAGGTACATGTGAAGACTTTGGTTATTTTTCCTTCCAGAGTCAATCCAAAATTCTGCCTCTCTCCTTCTCTCTTTAGTCGTAAATAATAAGAAATTTACAGAAACTTGAGCAACTCTTCTTCGTCATATATATACACTTCTTCAATATCAATATATAAGATTTCTATTCATTGCAATCTATCATTCTTCAATCCTAGAAAGAACCAATCTCTTAATCCATTGTTCCATGTATTTTTCTTCTCTATTATAAATTCACTTCTAGTTTCGGTGGTTTTGATTCCTGATGATTTAGGCATAATTTGTTGAAGTGTTGATTAGGATTATGATATAATATTATGTGGGTGAGCTTTTAACATTGGAGTGATAATATAATAATGATAAAGAAGAAGATTAGGATGGAAATGCCGATTTTATGATGTTAAATTATTGTTGATGATTATGATTAATGGTTGGTTGATAAAGATGATGAATATGGCGAGAGAATGGTGGAGCGAGATGAAGGTAATGATAATGAATCCTATTGTTGATAATATTTTATTAAGATAATGATGATGGCGAAATGTTTACTGATGATGAATTAGTGATTTAAATTGGTGATGCTATTTGAGGATTTCATGAGATGATGTGGATGTCGTAATAATAATAAGGCATAATAATATTAGGATGATCATATATTGATGGAAGAATTACGATAATGATGTTTCGGCATTCGCTTATTATTATTATTATTAATTATATTAGAATGATTTGATTCACAGGTTTCGATCAATGTATTATAAGTGTTGATATAAATATTGGACTTCAAGGTAAGTTTTCATGTTCACCAAAACTAGTTATTTGCCTCAATATATTTTTATGATATATAAGTGTGGTTATGATATGATATTTATATATAACAAAATTATGTATTTTTACAAAAGTATGTGCATAAAAATGTTCATGTGATCACAAGTACATTTGCATATTGTGTGTGATGATTCTTGAAATATCAAGAATGAATTTTGACGGGTCAAACCCGTGTGTTGAGTAAATACTTGGCTTGGCAAATTTTGGTGTGATATACATATATATCCGTATTAGGAAATTATATGATGAATTATTGTGGAGAAAAAAATTGAATTTTTAGAAATTATATATTGGAGAAAATATTTATTATGAAGAAATGTATATTTTTGGAAAATATACATACATATTTGGTCATGGAGGATAATGATATTTGGTGTCGGTGTGAGCCGGAAATCTCACAACTTACCTAAGGGAATTGTGGTCATTATGAAAAATTAATTGATTGGTGTGAGTTGAATCCCCCAATTTGGTTTATGAATAATGAAATTTGAATATTGGTTTGGCCTGTAGTGCATATTGATTTTTGGTTTGGCTTATGGTGCCTGTTGGTGGTTACGTTGAGAGTTAAAGACTCTCCACTCAGTATTGACTCCTCCTTGACAAATATGTTATTTTTAAAAAGTATATCTCCACATATGTATTTTGGAAAAGTATAAAAATATGCAAGTTTTGAAAATAATAAAACCCAAGCCTATATTTTACGGGGTGAAGTGATTCTTACTTAGCTTATGCTAATTTTTGTCTACACTTTGTTTTTTGTATTAAATGATTTTACAGATGAACATGAATAAGAAAGTGAGATGAGTTCAAGTTGAGGATGAAATTAAGTCAATATAAGAATAGACTGTTTTGAGAAGATTTATTATTTATGAGGAGTTTATTTATCTATTCATTGTTGTAAATGTATTTAAATGTATTAAGTTTGAATTGGATTATTTATTGTAAGTTGTCAGTATTAGCCTTAGCGTTTGGGTATAGGAAAGATGCCTAAGTGTGGCGGTAATACCCCATTAGCGTTTGGGTATAGGAAAGATGCCTAAGCGTGACGGTAATACCCCATTTCTTTTGGTTAGTAAAAGCTTCCGCATTGATTTTAGTAAATTTTCAATTAAAAAAGATATTAAGGAAAATTTAGTTATCAAAATTGGGGTGTTACAAATCTATCATATTCCTGGTATATATTGCGTATCATTAGCAATCACTCACGGTCTCTCTCTCCATCTCTCTCAAAGTCTCTCTCGGCCTCTGCCATGTCCCTCTCTTTGGCAGTAAAAACAGTAGAAATTTCACAGACTTGGGCATTCATTCATCATCTCTCACACTACTCTTTCATCATGATTTTCAATCTATTCGTATATCTTCTTCAATCGTGACAAGAATCATATCATTCACTACTTCAGGTAATTGTTTCTACTCTCAAAATTCTTTTGTTTAAATTTGGGTTTGTTATTGGTAGATTAAAGACGATGAGGATAAGAATTATTGATGAATATGATGAAAATGGCGAAACATACTATGTGTTAAAACTGATGAGATGGAGTAGTATAATGGTTATAATATTGAAGGCAGCTTACTGATGAAGTGGGTCTTGATTATGATGTTCATATAAAGGCTGTTATAACAATAATTTAAGTAATGATGTTGAGTTGATGTAATTATGGATTAGAATATGGCCAAGGACCTGGTGGTCCAGTGGCATCAAACCCTTCTCTTTATACGGGAGGTGGTGAGTTCGAGCCTCAGTAGAGCTTTAATAGGTTGAGAAAGTAGTAGAGTTATTCGACAATCATGAAATAATAATGATGTTATTATTAGTATTATTTTCGCCCGTGTGTTGCACGGAATAGATTTATTATAATATTTGGATTGATATACAATTATATAAATTATAACATCGGATATTATATAGTGCAATTGATGAAATTGGTTGGATCGATTATGTTTTCTGATGTTCTCCTTGCTTGAATTAGAGCAAATAATTGTCCAATTACCCGTGCAATGCATGGATAAATTTTTTATTGTATATTTAGATAATAAAAATAAAGGTGAAATTATAAAAAATTCTAATATTGAACGTGTACATTTATTTGATTATAAGATTAGTGCAAAAGTATTACTCAATTAATTGAATAATATATGACTTGTTTGTCTACAATTATCTTTAAAAGATCGATATGTAATATGACTTATGTAATTATATTATTACTACAATAAGTATTGAAAAATGAGAAATAATTTAATTATAATTATTAAAAAATAAATTCAACAACCAATGTTTAGTTTAATTACCATAATAATTATTATGCAATTATTATTATTAGTAAATTACACTAATATATGTGCAATTATATATACTTTTATATCTTAAATTTATTCATTTTCACCATATCGCATTTAGTTTTTCTTCCTCCTCCATATTTGAATGAATTAATTGTAATTATTATAAAAAATCTAACAATCCATGTTTAACTAATTTTTTAAAAGTTTAAATAATTTAAAGTTTTCAAAGGAATATGTAATTAATTTTTTTTAAAGTTTCTAAATAATTTTCAGTCAATTAGTAATATCCTTTTCTTTTTCCAATTTNGAAGATTTATTATTTATGAGGAGTTTATTTATCTATTCATTGTTGTAAATGTATTTAAATGTATTAAGTTTGAATTGGATTATTTATTGTAAGTTGTCAGTATTAGCCTTAGCGTTTGGGTATAGGAAAGATGCCTAAGTGTGGCGGTAATACCCCATTAGCGTTTGGGTATAGGAAAGATGCCTAAGCGTGACGGTAATACCCCATTTCTTTTGGTTAGTAAAAGCTTCCGCATTGATTTTAGTAAATTTTCAATTAAAAAAGATATTAAGGAAAATTTAGTTATCAAAATTGGGGTGTTACAAATCTATCATATTCCTGGTATATATTGCGTATCATTAGCAATCACTCACGGTCTCTCTCTCCATCTCTCTCAAAGTCTCTCTCGGCCTCTGCCATGTCCCTCTCTTTGGCAGTAAAAACAGTAGAAATTTCACAGACTTGGGCATTCATTCATCATCTCTCACACTACTCTTTCATCATGATTTTCAATCTATTCGTATATCTTCTTCAATCGTGACAAGAATCATATCATTCACTACTTCAGGTAATTGTTTCTACTCTCAAAATTCTTTTGTTTAAATTTGGGTTTGTTATTGGTAGATTAAAGACGATGAGGATAAGAATTATTGATGAATATGATGAAAATGGCGAAACATACTATGTGTTAAAACTGATGAGATGGAGTAGTATAATGGTTATAATATTGAAGGCAGCTTACTGATGAAGTGGGTCTTGATTATGATGTTCATATAAAGGCTGTTATAACAATAATTTAAGTAATGATGTTGAGTTGATGTAATTATGGATTAGAATATGGCCAAGGACCTGGTGGTCCAGTGGCATCAAACCCTTCTCTTTATACGGGAGGTGGTGAGTTCGAGCCTCAGTAGAGCTTTAATAGGTTGAGAAAGTAGTAGAGTTATTCGACAATCATGAAATAATAATGATGTTATTATTAGTATTATTTTCGCCCGTGTGTTGCACGGAATAGATTTATTATAATATTTGGATTGATATACAATTATATAAATTATAACATCGGATATTATATAGTGCAATTGATGAAATTGGTTGGATCGATTATGTTTTCTGATGTTCTCCTTGCTTGAATTAGAGCAAATAATTGTCCAATTACCCGTGCAATGCATGGATAAATTTTTTATTGTATATTTAGATAATAAAAATAAAGGTGAAATTATAAAAAATTCTAATATTGAACGTGTACATTTATTTGATTATAAGATTAGTGCAAAAGTATTACTCAATTAATTGAATAATATATGACTTGTTTGTCTACAATTATCTTTAAAAGATCGATATGTAATATGACTTATGTAATTATATTATTACTACAATAAGTATTGAAAAATGAGAAATAATTTAATTATAATTATTAAAAAATAAATTCAACAACCAATGTTTAGTTTAATTACCATAATAATTATTATGCAATTATTATTATTAGTAAATTACACTAATATATGTGCAATTATATATACTTTTATATCTTAAATTTATTCATTTTCACCATATCGCATTTAGTTTTTCTTCCTCCTCCATATTTGAATGAATTAATTGTAATTATTATAAAAAATCTAACAATCCATGTTTAACTAATTTTTTAAAAGTTTAAATAATTTAAAGTTTTCAAAGGAATATGTAATTAATTTTTTTTAAAGTTTCTAAATAATTTTCAGTCAATTAGTAATATCCTTTTTCTTTTTCCAATTTGCCTAATTTCCATTTACTTTTTCATTGGGATCTTTTTATATTGGAATAAGGTTCAAATTGGCCACTGAACGTAACCTGAAAGTGCAATTAGGTCATTGAACAAAAAAAAAAGTGCAATTAGGCCACTGAACACTCTAAACGTATGCAATTTCACCTGATAGCAGGTTACTATACATTTTTTCAGGTTACTTGCTTATGTGGACGGTGAGTTGTCATTTTAAAATAATTTTTAATAATAAACTATTAAAATAAAAAATTAAAATAATTTTTAAAAAAAAAAATCTGTGGCCACCACCACACCTTCCCCCCTTTAAGAATACCCTTACCACCTTAATTAGAAACTTGTGGATGAATCAAATTTTATTTATTTATTTATTTATTTATTTATTTATATTTTATTATTATTATTATTATTATTATTATTATTATTATTATTATTATTTACGGAAACTCAACTTCTTTCACAAAACAACTTTTGCTTTATTACGGTGTGTGTGTGTGTATTTTTAATTTTAATTTTTAAATTATTTTAATTTTTTATTTTAATAGTTTGTTATTAAAAATTATTTTAAAATGTGAATTCACGGTCCATGTAAGCAAGTAACCTGATGAAATGGATAGTAACCTACTATCGGGTAAAATTGCATACATTTGGAGTGTTCAGTGGCCTAATTGCACTTTTTTTTTGTTCAATGGCCTAATTGCACTTTCAGGTTACGTTCAATGGCCAATTTGAACCTTATTCCTTTTATATTTTCAATCAATTTGTAAAATCAGTTTTCTATTCCTTTTATATTTTCAATCAATTTGTAAAATCAGTTTTCTATTTCATTTTATCTTTACTATTGTTTGAGCGTGAATTTCACAAAGGATTATTTTATTTTTATTAATAGTAGTATGAATTTCACAAAGGATTATTTTATTTTTATTAATAGTAGTATAAATATAGAAGTATATATAAGTATTCGAATTATTATTATTGGTGTAAATAATAATTAATAAATTATTTTTCTTATAAAATTATGTAAAATTTGTTTTCATTATTCTCACAATTGTAATGGTTTAATTATTCCGAGAATTTGGAAATAAAATTTTTGTTACCAATTAAACTTTATTAATATTTTGACCAATTAATTAATAATATTAGTTTGTGCAAAAAAGTTGAAGGAGATGATTTTACTTTTATTAATAGTATTGATATGTAAATATAAAAACAATATTAAAAATTAATAGATATTTGTTAATTTTCATTTTACATTTTCTTACAAAATAAGCTTTATTAATTATTTAACCAATAAAATATTTAATTAATTGACTATAAAAGTTTGGACGGGAAATGAAATAGGAGTATTTTACTTTTATATATAGTATAGATTAGGATCTTTTTATATTTTCAATCAATTAGTAATATCAGCTTTTCTTTTTTTATTTTATCTTTACTATTGTTTCGGCGGGATTTTCACAAAGGATTATTTTATTTTTTATTAATAGTAGTATAGATATAGAAGTCCAGATCAGTATTCGAATTAGTATTATTGATGTAAGTAATAATTAATAAATTATTTTTTATTATAAAATTACACAGAATTTGTTTCCATTATTCTCACAATTATAATGATTTAATTATTCCGATAATTTGGTAAATAAAATTTTGTTACCAATTTTATTAATATTTTGACCAATTAATTAATAATATAAGTTTGTGCAGGAAAGTTGAAGGGGATAATTTTTCTTTTATTAATATTATTGATACGTAAATATATAAACAATATTACCAATTAATAGATATTAGTTAATTTCCATTTTACATTTTCTTAAAAATAAGTTTTATTAAACATTTGACTAATAAAATATTTAATCAATTGATTACAAAAGTTTGAGCGAAAAAATGAAATAGGAAGATTTTACTTTTATATATAGTATAGATATAGATTATAGATTAATAGATTAATACATATACGTCCATTAATGTATATAACCAAAATAATTTCTAACAAAAATAACTATTGCTCATTAAGTCCTATGCAAAAAGAATCTAATTCCATAAATTGTGGGTCACGTCTATTACTCAATAAAATGGAGTAAGTTTGACCACATTAGTATGATATTACCATTTGAATTTTGGTTATAAATGGTTAGAAACTAATATATAATAAATTTGTATTTTATTACATATACGTGCATTAATGTTTATAACCAAAATAATTATATGAATAAAATGGGGTGAGATTGACCACGTTAGTAGGATATTACCATTTGAATTTTGGTTATAAATGGTTAGAAACTAAAATATAATAAATTTGTATTTTATTATAGATTATAGATTAATACATATACGTGCATTATACTTAATGTAATACCACTGAAAAATGTTTATGGTAATTATATATTATAATTGGTTATAATTTGTTATTATTAATTATGATTATGATTATTATTATAATTATTATGATAGAATTTATTATTATTAATAGTTTTTTACCAAATATAATTATAATTATTTAATTTTCTATTTTTGAGTACTAAAAAGGACGTGACCATGTTAGTAATAGACGTGACCCACAATAATCCAATCCCATAAATTGTGGATTACGTCTATTTACTTTTTTAGTAGAAAATTAAATAATTATAATTTTCTACTAATCATATTGGCCCACAAGTAAAATACCGTAGCATATTCATATGAAATTCAAATCAGTGGCATTATACAACTCCTGATGATACCCACGCCTGATGATTTCTTCTTTCTACAACTCTTCCAGAATTTCTTCCCTTCCATGAATATAATCATAGATTGTATCACTGCTAGGTTGTTTAGGATTGATTAGATTGATTTGAGCATCATGTCGCTGAAAGCTAACGCCAGAACTGATGTTCGCTGGAGCCGCTATAAGGTCGCAGTTGATGCCGAAGATGGTCGGAGAAGAAGAGAAGAAAACATGGTTGAGATCCGCTGGAACAAAAGAGAGGAGAACTTGCATAAGAAGCGTCACTATTTGGTGTAAATAAGAGAGTACAGGAATACACGTACGTGGCTATTGAGAAAGCGGTGGCTATTAACAATGTCAAGCAAAATGCTCTATTTAAATAGCAAATTTTATGCTATTACATATTACATATATTATATTACAATACATGTATTAGGAATAGGAATATATCACCAATTAATATTAACAATATTATCATGTCACTAATCACCAATCACCAATTAATTAATTAATATCAATATCAATATTAATATATAACAATATTACCATATCACTAATCACCAATCACCAATCACCAATTAATTAATGAATATTAATATTAATATATATATATATATATATATATATATATATATATATATATATATAATATAACAATATTACCATATCACTAATCACCAATCACCAATTAATTATTCTTTTTTAAAATAATCACCAATTAATTAATTAATATTAGTATATATTAATATATTATATATTAATATATTAATATTAAGAATAAACCATATACCATATTATCAATTATCAATTATATATCATCAATCACCCATCACCCATTAATATTAACAATATTACCATATTATCATATTATCATTATCATATTACCATAATAATATTATAGGATGGATAATTAATAAAATAATAAAATTAATAAATAAATAAAATAAATGATTTTACCAAAATACCCCTAAATTTTGGGGGGAAAATTTGGGAGGAGGATATTGTTTTTATATATAGTATAGATTTGATTGGTTCACAGGTTGCCTATCAAAGTGGCTAGGATGTTACTTTAGGTATTTGATAAGAGTATTGGGCTTCAAAGGTAAGATTTCATGTTCACTAAAATTAAATATTTTGCCCCAATATTTATAAATATTTTTGTATGATATGATATCAAAATTTTGTGTTTTAGAAAAGTATGTGCATTATATAACGTCCATGTGATCACTAGTACGTTGCATATTATGTGTGTGATTCTCGAATTATCGAGAATGAATTTTGACGGGTCAAACCCGTGTGTTGTGTAAATGTGTGGCTTGGAATTTTGGTGTTATACATATTAGTATGGTGAAATTGTATTAACGCTATTTTGGACCAAATATTTATTTTTTGAGAAATTATGCGGAGAAAATGTATTTTTGAGAAACTATATTTTTGTGGAGAAAGTTGGAGAAAGTATTTATTTGTGAAGAAATAATCTATTTTAGAAAACCATTATTTTGTGTGGTGTTCAGTAAAAGTAACTACTGTTCACTTGGACTAATTACTACTCATTGGGCTTGGAATCCCATGAGGGTGTATTACATAGGTTATGATTCAGTTTCCAAATTGGTTAAGTGGTGGGGTAGCCGGTGTGCTACTTGGATCATATACTACCCAGTGGCTTGGAATACTCTGGGGGTGTACACATAGGTATTGGTCCAGATTCTAAGTGGATTTGATGAGATTGTTAATTCTCCATTTATAAATATTAATTCTCTATACTATGAAAAGTGTACCTCCACATATGTATTTTGGAAAAGTGTATAAGTATACAAGTTTTTAAAATAATAAAATCCAAGCTTATATTTTACGGGGTGAAGTGATTCTTACTTAGCTTATGCTAATTTTTGTCTACACTTTGTTTTTGTATTAAATGATATTACAGGTGAACATCAATAAGGATTCGAGATGACGCTTTGGATTAGTCTATTTAAGAATAGACTTTGTGGAGATTTGATATATGAAGAATGATTGGTTGTATATTATTTATTTTCATTTGTATTAAGTTGGACTTGTGAGAATATTTGATATTGTAAGTTTAGCCTTAGCGTTTAGGTATAGGAGAGATACCTGAGCGTGGCGGTAACACCCGTTTTCTATTGGCTATTAGTGCTTCCGCAATAATTTTAATAAATTGTCAATTAAGAAAAAGAATATTGTAAAGAAAATTTTAGTTATGAAAATTGGGGTGTTACACAAATGACCCACGAATGTGGATTAGATGTGGATGTTTTTGTTCTCAATCCACGTTCCATCCACGATCGTGGATCAACTCGTGGGAGTTTCTATTTCTGATCCACATTTTGCACACGAGCATGGACTAAGCTCGTGGGAGTTTCTGTTTCTAGTCCACGACCGCCCCACGATCGTGGATAGGGTCGTGGATTAGGGTATGTTGAAAGGTGCCGAAAATGAAGTACAATTTGATCTCTTCAAGAGCAATCTTGTCCCCTAGTGCTTGGATGTGACCAATGCTATGATATGTTGCAGAGATTCCCTCCTAAAAGCTACCTATGCTTATCATATGAGGAGGAATCTTGGTTTTTATGTCATTTCCATTGTCCCTTTGTGCTATATATATGTCTTCATCCTTTAACCAATGTAGGGAATTCATATAACAAAGAGAGAAGTAGACCACTACCTTGAAAAACATGTGTTTTGAGCTTTTTGTACAGGAAAATGGAAAAGAAGTCTTGTGATGAAGGAAGGAGAATCTCCCGAAGGAAGATGGAGAAGGAAAGAATGGAAAAACTAAAAGCATTGAAGGCGGCCGCGGGAGGCTACAAAGTAGGGGATGCCTCCAATAATCCTCTTGTCTTATCTTCGAGTGAAGAGGAGGATGAACCCCTAGCCCACAAGGAGCAAACCATAATGGGGGGGGGGGGGTTGAAACACCCTCTCTAGACCCGAATTATGTGGACTACTTGAAGGAACAAGGCATAATTGACGATGCTAGCTTCGTTTCTACTCCACCTCCGGAGCTTGAGCCATCCCATGGACAAGAAAGAAGAAGGAGCGCTTGCCTTGTGAAACCTCCATCCAAAGGCAAAGAAAGGGAGTAGTCTTGAGCCCTAAAATCCCACCTTGCTTCACTTTTAAAGTGTGGAAAGGTGTTCTATCATGCTTCACTTTGTTTATTCCCCTATCTTTTGTTTTAAAGTGTGGAAATATGTATGTGTCTATCCATTTGTCTCATTTTTCTCGTGATCTTTTGTGCTTATAACATCGAGCACGGTGTTCATTTTAAAGTGTGGAAAGGGTGCACTTTGTGCTTTTTGAATTTCATTCGATAAGTGCACCTTAGGTTGTAGTTCTCATGTTTAAAATGTTGGCACAATTGAGTTATGTGTGAAATGGAAATGTGTGGTGTTGTCTATTTTATGTTGGAAGTATGTTGTATTGTGAACAACCATTTAAAGAAAATTCTTCAAACACTTCGGGATGTGCCTTGTACACCAAAAGTGAGAATGCAATAGGGCCAAAATAGGGTTATATATATATCTTTGCATGCTTGTGTGATGTTTACCTTGTATTTTCTTTTGACCTTGGTCAAAGATCTCTTGAAGTGGAAGTGTAAACCCCTCAACTTTAGAAAGATAATTGAAGCAAGGCTCGGAATCGAATGAATCTTGGTTGGGTATGGGGCAAAAGGTGAGCTTTGGTGAAAAAGAGTGTGAACCCCTAATTCCAAAGAAAAAGGCAAGAGGGGTAGTCATGATGAAAGAAAGTAAAAGGTAGAGAAAAAATGGCCACTCCTTGAGGTAAGAAAAGAGGTGAGTCGTCTTGCTAGGGTTTGGGGCAACCATTGCATCATCTTTGAAAAAGCGTAGAGCTCTACATAAAGTCGGCTGTCCCAACGTCGTTATCCTAGAAGATGAGAAAATCGAGAGGAGGTGACCCACCCCGCTAAGAATTGGGTACCCATTGCATCGATCTTTGGAAAAACATGGAGCTCCATGTGAAGTCGGGTTCCTGATGGCGTCATCTAGGGGGTTGAGAAGAAAAGAGTGCCGCCGAAGCCATTGGTAGTGAGAGGCCCATTTCCTACCTTCACTTTACTTTCATATGTTGGGCTTTGGCGTATTTGGTGGATGTTGGTTGTAGACTTGTAGTGTGTACATAGTTCCCACTAATGGTATCGACTTGAAGGCCCATTGAAAATAGAAGGTGAACCAAATTTTGAAAATGCTTGCTTGAAGCTATGTTTGAGAGAAGAGTGCCCTTGCATTTTAATTTTCTTATCCTATGAAGTGTATCATCCCCTAGCTATTGAGGTATTGAAAGGTTGTGCATAATTCAACATACTTGCCCCATAAAATGAAGGACTCTACTCAATTTGATCTCACACATGTCCCCCTCATTCCAACACGTGAATTAGGTTTTGTTCAAAGCCACATGATGATGTGTGGCTAGTTAGCTTAGGATTGGATTGGAATTTCTTTAGCTCTTGCATTCTAGCCACTTCATTGCTCAAAGGATTGGATTAATGCCTTATGAATCTCTTTGTTGCATACATTCTTTGTCATGACCCTAATTTGTTGTAGGCCTCAATAGATTAGGAATTTAAGGTTGTGAATATGACAAGAGATTGTGAGTTTGCAATTGCCTTGCTTGTGTGCAATTCTTGCCCTACGATCCAAGAGGACTAGGTCTGGAAGGAGTCATAGGTAATGTGTTCGATAAAATGCCCTAGCTGAATGAGGATATAGGAGTCTAAGGTCTATGCAACTTGGTGTGTGTGGCTTTGATCTTCCTTAGAATTCATAGTGTGTTGAACCAATTCCATCCTAGATCCATGAATGCAAGGCTTAGGAAGACCTATCCAATCCTATTTCATTTCAATTGCAAGTTTTACATTGTTTCTTTTGAGTGAAATTTCACATCACTACAATGACCATTATCACTTTTAGTGGCCTCTTATCCATGTATTCCTAGTAAATTCATGTAAAACTCTCTAATTTGTCATCCACGAGAGACGATATAAACCCGAGGTTTATTCCTACATTTCATCTTTGACATACGAAAAACATTCGACCCTCTGAACAAGGGGGCTCGAGGGGAGAAATCGACACCTCAGTCCTGAACGTTCAAGATCAGGACTTGGTGCTCTTAACCGCTCGGCCTTTGATAGGGGGCTAACTGGGCGCCTGGTCAACTATTGACTAGACACAGGAGAGAGTCGACAATTGTTTATGAGCCTAGAAATAGGCACGAATGGAGGAGAGAGGCTACAAGCAAAAGAGAGTAAGAACTTTTTTTTATTGTGGAAAGTAGTGCCGAGACCCCTGAAAAGTCGGTCTTTGGGCAAGAGGATGTGGTCAGGTTGGCACAAGAAATACGTCACTGCCATCCTGTTCCTTGTTGACTACTTCGCCCTTCACACCTGAAATACTGGCCTACAAAGCGCCAGTTGAGTTTAAGTTCTTGGAACATCTGACGTTTGGTGGGACGGGCAATCCTAGAGAGCACCTGATTAGTTACCAGGCGAAGATGAAAGTTCTTAGAGTGGAGGAGCTGTTTATGTGCCGAGAATTCCTCCCAACACTGAACGGATCAGCCTAAAGGTAGTTCCTATCCCTTCTACCTTGGTCCATCGGGATTTTTGAGGAGTTGGCCAACTGCTTCTTGACCAATTACGCGGAGAACATCAAGCCTCAACGTAACCTGTTACACATGTCTTCTATCAAGTAGGATGAAGGCGAGTCCTTGAGAACATATTCGGCTAGATGGCAACGCGAGATGCAGGCAGTCGAAGGGGTTGATGATCAGACTGCTCTCACTTTCTTTATTTAGTCACTCAGGTTTGGCAAGTTGTTTGCAGATCTCCATGATGAAAGACTAAAGACCTATGATGAAGCCATTCAAAGGGCTAATAAGCGTGCTGACATAGAGGAAGCTATCAAGCAAAATAGACAATAGGAGACTGGAGGAACGAGCTCTAAAAGCCAAAAATTGACCTGAGGGGAAGATTGGAGAATGAGCAACCGAGTCAACCGAATTCGAGGTGGGTTCTTGAAAAATTGGGTGCCCCTCATTTCCGGCCCGTGTTAGGCCAGCCGATGCAAGAAGTCAAGGAGACTTTACTATTGCTGCCTACCCTTAAACTAAGTGATCGGTTGGATGTTTTGGTCCTAGGAAGTGTGCCTCAGAGGTATTACTGTTATCATCGATTAATTGAGGAGATGGCTACCCTTGCAGAATGAAAGGAGTAGATCTACCAACTACTAGTAGTTGGGACAAGGGCAAGCAACCTACCTTTGAAGAAGAGGAGGTTAACTGGAAACACAAGTCGTTCATCAATGTGATCTTTGGGGGACCAGAGGGATGAGATTCCTCGGGCTCGCGCAAGGCTTGTGGGCTTGTTAGTTTTATGTTGGAACCATCTACGACGGATATGAGGAAGGTTTGTCGAGAACCAATCATACTTACAGATGATGACTTACCGAGAGGTCAAGTACCGCACTAGGACGCCCTGGTAATAGCTATGGACGTGAATGGGACTATCGGGTCTTGGTGGATAGGGGTAGTAGTGTTAACATCCTCTACTTGGAGGCTTTCAACAAGTTGGGTTTATGTCGTGATAGTCCCAAGCTGGTCTAGACTCCCTTGGCAGGGTTCACCAGGGATTCCATTGAGCGGAAGGCTCCATCAAGCTGTCGGTTGAGCTTGGAACCTACTCGAGTGCGAGTAAGATGGATATGGAGTTCATCATGGTAGACCTAGCATGTTTCCACAACATGATACTTGGACGGTCGGGATTGGAGAGTGGAATTGGGATGGCCCGTTGTGATTAGAGAGTATCCCGAGATTGTTATCTCTAGGCTTGTCGAAGGATGGGAAGGAAGGAAATGCGAGTACATGCCATCTCTAGACAAACTGAGCGAGAGGAATTGGTTAATTGCCCTAAGTCGGCTGTCGAGTTAGAGGAAGTTGAGATCGACCCCTTGCACCCTAAAAGAAGGGTAAAGATTAGAGTCGGGCTGGCTAAAGAAGTCAGGAAGGAAATTATCAATGTTCTACGTCAAAATCGAGTGGTCTTCACTTGGGACCCAGAGGACATGCTAGGAGTCGACAGAGCTATAATTTCACATCAGCTAGCAGTCAACCTAAGCCACAAGTCGGTTGTGTAAAAGAAGAGGTACCTATCCATCGATAGAGGGAATTTGTGAAAAAAGAGGTCGAGATCTTACTGGCAACCAATCATATCTGCGAGGTAAAAAATATCCCAACAAGCTGGCTAATGTAGTCTTGGTGCCCAAATTGCTTGCCTGGCGAATGTGTGTGGATTACACAGAAATAAATAAAGCCTGTCCTAAGGACCCATTCCCTTTACCGATTGATCAGTTAATGGATGAGACAGCAGGGTGTACCCTATTGAGTTTTGGATGCCTTCTGGGAGTATCATCAAATTTTCATGCATCACTCAGACGAAGAGAAGACCGCTTTCATCATCCTTGACGGCGTGTACTGTTATCAGGTCATGCCCTTTGGGTTGAAGAATGTTGGGGCTGTTTCGAGACTTGTTAGTGAAGTCGATGGCTGCATATAGTATTGTCAAAGTGGGCCGGCCCGCCCCACCGCGGGCCTAATTTCTGGCAGGCTTTTATGGGTCAGCCCTTTAGGCCCGCGAGCTAGGATTCATGCAAGCCTAGCCCGCCTCGTGCGGGTTGACGGGCTTCGCGGGCCGGCCCGTGGGATTTGCTTTTTAGATATGTCATTAATTTAGAATCTATGGATCTATATATATAATTACACCGCGTACAGTTTGTAGGGTATTAGTAATATATATATATATATATATATATATATATATATATATTTATTTATTTATTTATTTATTTATTTATTTATTTATTCATTTATATTTTTTAATTAATGAGTACTTAGCCCACGGCTTGACCGGCGGCCCGCGCGGACTAACCTATGCGGGTTGTGGGTCAATTTCGGCCTGCATTTTCATGGGTCTATTTTTTCATGACCATAACCTGCCCCACTGCGGGGTGGGCGCAGGCCGGCCCGCTAGCTTTGACCTAGTTTGACAGTACTAGCTGCATACGTCGTCGATATGCTAGTAAAGAGTAGGGAGGAAGTCGACCATGCAGCAGACCTGGCTGCTTATTTCCGAGTGATGCAGAAGTATGATCGGAGACTGAACCTAAAAATATTTGCATTTACTGTTAGAGGGGGAAGTTCATGGGTTATACGATTACTTGGAGCGAGATTGATGGGTGTCAAAGATACCTATGAAATAGGGTCTAGTAGGGGTTGAATTGTGTTGTTTTAATGCCTTTTTGTGGTTAATTTATGGTGCTACATGCTTTAATGTGCTAACCCTTGCATATCTCCATCATTTGGTGTGCTTTTTGTACAGTTTGTAACCACGGGATGAACATGATTTGAGATTTCCACGCCCACATCCACGAGCGTGGACTAGCTCGTGGAAACATAGCAATAAGTTCCACACCACCAGTCCGCGAGCGTGGGAAGTTTAAGTAACAAGTCCACGAACGATCCACGCTCATGGACAGGCTCGTGGAAATGAAGCAGTGCAGGATTTTGAAGAGTGGTTTGGAGGGAAGCTATTTAAAGGCTGAAATTAGACGTATTAGGGGTTGGACATTAGAAGGGATAGTTAGCTTAGAGAGAAGGCACCTAGAGAATAAAAATCTTACATTCAGTTCCATTTTTACTTTAAGATGCTTCTACTTTGTGCTTTGAAGAGTTGGAGATTCATTTTGGAGTAGATTGAAGGTTTCCATTTGGATTCGAATTAGGTAATATTTTGTTGTTCAAATTCAATTTCTAATTCAATTTCCATTAGCTTCTATATTCAATTCCTTTTTTTTTTTTTTAATTTGCATCTCTACTATGATGAGTGGCTAGTTTTCTAGAGGAGTTGGATGCTTCTAGCTAGGGTGACATTGCGGTTTTGCGTAGGGTTGGAGTGTCAAAAGATATTTGTATGATAAAACGGAAAGTCTGTGACCTCCCGAGTGTCGGTCTCGAATGAGGGACGTGGAGGTATGTCAAACATTCGGGAGTTTACTAGATGGAGTCATGCATAAGATTTGAGTGTGGTGAAGGGTGGAATTGCAAGTGAGAGTGTAGTTCATTGATTGGTTGTGAGTGCAAGAGAGTAGTAAAATAAAAGTGGTTTTGGAAATATGTAAAAGGGGTAGGGATTGGATAGTATTCATGAATATTGCATAGTGAGAGTCTAAGGTCATGGATTAGGATTGCTAGGATATTGTCTATTCAAGAGTGTGTTGTCTTAGTCCTTTTCCACCTTGTGTACTAAGGCTTCTTTGACTTAGGAGTGCCTACAAGCATCCAAAGTTCTAAGAGGAATTTTATCAAACACTTAAGCTACACACTATCCTACTATTCTTAAGAAGTCCATAGGAACTTTGATTGTGTAAAGCTTCAAATCCTAACTCTAATCAAAGACATGAAAGAGTCAAGAGCTCAATCTCTCATCTAGATTGGCCAAATCCAAACAAGATCTCATCAAAACAACAATCAAAAGACAAGAATAGATAATCCATCAACACAAACTCATAGATCCAAGATATAGAAATAAAATCATCACAAAAGCAATATTCAATCACACAATCCAAATCCCTAGACTAAATTAGCTACTCATGATGTGAAATGAAAGTAAAAGCTAATTCAATCCAAGAATAAGATTACTAAAATTATATAAATGAAATAGAGATCACCTAGAGAGAAGAAGATCTTCAATCCAAGCTTGTTGTCTTCTACAATGGAGATTGATCTAATCTAAAAACTAAGAAAAATGGAGAAAACTCTCCAAAGAAAAACTAAGGAAAGGGAAAACTAAAATTCTGGAATCCTCCTTTGAAAATTCATCAAAGGGGTTTAAATAGTCTCCGAAATGACAACCCTAGCTGAAATTCGCGCATCACGCCTCCACGCCTCTCACACGCGTGTGAGCGTGCGTGGGGAGCTTCTGGAAAGTTTCCACGCTTGCTCACACGCGTGTGGCCTTCCAGATTGGTCCTCCGAGCCTCCGCTTTTGCCTGGTTTGCTCTTTAAGCTCATCTTTTGGTCCTATATGCTCCCGGGGCTCCTGTTTTTCTTCTTTTAAGCTAAAGATAGGTTTTGCGCATCAGTTAGTGATTTTCAAGCATTTACGCACATAATTTACCGAATAAGGATGCTATAGACGCGATAAAACACCCTAAAATGTGCCTGAAATAAGGGTATCTCGGAGTCTTATCATAGGGATTATGCATATTTGAGATCGAATTGCTCAAGTGTGGATGATGTTTTGAAGTGATTTGTGCTTATTGCCGGCTGGGATAAGTAGAAAGGTTGAAAGGGTGGTGGTAGTGAGAAATTTCACCTCCACGAGTCTTTCTCATCCACATTTCGACCCTAGGTTCAAAAGGACTTGGTCCGGAAAAGGTGGTAAACAACATGTTTGATAAAATACCCCAACTGAATGAGGAAGTGGGAGTCCAAGTTTGACGCAACTTGGTGAGTGTGGCTTGAACTTCCTTGAGCGAGACATAGTTTGCATTCCATCTAATCCACCTTAGCCCGTTATATACATAAGACCTAGGAAAAGACTCCAACTCCTTATTCTAATTGCTTGGTTGATCCTTTGCTTTCAATAGTTGTTCTTTTTGAAATAAATGATATTCAATGTTCCCTTGTATTTCGTTGATTCTTGTAACTCTTGGTGACAAACTTCCCTGAATGCCATTCACTTGACTTAGCTCCAATTTGCCATCCTTAGAGAACGACACTCAGGCATTCCATCTCCGTTTAAACACTTCCATCTCCCACTAAACATCAACCAATCAAAATGGCGTCGTTGCCGGGGATGGTAAACGGTGATTGAGTAAAGTGTAATTTGAAATTTTGGAAGTCTATTGCTAAGGGTTTTAGAATTTCTTTTCTTTTTATTTGCTTTTTAGTTTTCTTGCTTTGATCATATTGTCAATTGGTTACTTGATTGAGAAGTGAGCATACGTGTGTTTCTCATATTCTTTGGCTCACTTGCAACTACTTTTAGTTGCAAGAAATTTGGTTTGTAAGGCTTTGTGCAGGGAATTCTTGGTGAACATCATCCAAAGAGCTTGCCAATGAGTGCTAATGCATATCCCCATGGATACCCACCCTATGAGGGAAATCCATTGAGACATCCTCCATCCCACTCATATGCACAATGTACCTATTGCCCCCCTCTACATATGCCTACACCTCGCCTCTATTCCATTACCCACCACCACCTCTTTATCATTATACACCTATACCCTATACCATACACATGGATCATATTCGTACTCTTCACCCTAGATGAATAACTACTACGTCATCCAAAGTGCTTATCAATGGCTGCCGTTAGTCGCCTCCTATCAAAGTCTATCGATAGGGTCCTTCCGTTTTTTTGAGGCAATGAAGAAACGAGAGGGGTTCCACTAGCCAGAAGAATGCCAACGTGCGTTCGAGGAATTGAAAAGGTACTTACTCATTTTGCCTCTGTTGTCTAAGCCCAAAGAAGGAGAAGTACTTTACTTGTATCTAGCTGCCTCGTAGAGGGAAATCAGCTCGGTCATAATCCGTGAAGATGATTGGGTCTAATACCTTGTTTATTATGTTAGTCAGGCTTTGAAGGCTGCCAAAGTTCGCTATACCCCTTGGAAAAGGTGGTATATGCCTTGGTGATCACCACAAGGAAGTTAGTTCCTTACTTTCAGGCGCACCCAATCAAGGTCCTAACTAATTAGCCGTTCTCATGTGTGTTGCGTAACCTAGCTTCACTGTATCTCTTTGTTCACTGTATTTCTCATTTAAACAAAAAAAGATACACTATTTCTCTTCTAAACAAAGAATTTAAATCAAGCTACAAAGAAATTTGGTAACTACAAGCCTTTTGCAACTTCTACTTTGATAATTTTAATCATCCAAAAAATATTTTAAAGTCTATTCAATCCCCTACCACCGTCTGTACTTTTACTTTTCCGAGACCAACAAGAAATCTTGAGAAGAAAATTCAAATTTCATATATAGTTGAAATTAACAAATAAACAAGTTAAAATGAGAGCAGAACATGAAAAAAACATGTATACATTATTAAGCAACAATATTGGTTTCAGTAATAGTCTTCAATAACAAACTCATGCTACAAGTACAAATATATTAATATGATATGCTAAAACAAATGTAACCAACATACCATAAATTCTTATAAAATTGTGAGCAATTGACATTTGATCTTGTTGAGTTTTGTCAAGACAACTCGAATATCAACCCTCTCTTTAGGAGATTCCACTGTGCAATTCAAAGCCAACTCCAAAATAGTTGATATGTATTGCAATTTTTGACTAAGTTGCAATTCTTCGGCCCTTAATAAGGTAGAGTCCACAATCAGATCAGGAGTGTTAGAAAGTGAATTATAAACCCAACTCTGTAAACTAAGGTCTCCTGAAAACATTTCATTACTTGGGCGCTTCCTTGTGAAAACTTCCATTAACATTATTCCATAACTATAAACGTCACTTCTTGTGGAAACCATTCCTCTTGATCCATACTCTGGCACAAACACACAACAAATCAAATATAAAATTGCCAATCCTTGTTTAATAAGAATTTATAATGTATGAAAAATAATATTTTCTTAAAATGAAACAGATTAACAAAGATGAAACATAGTATATCCATCATCACCTGGGGCAATATATCCAATTGTAGCCATGGTACATGTATAAGCAATTGATCTATCATCTCCAAGTAACTTTGAGATCCCAAAATCACTTACGTGTCCCACCATATCTTCATCAAGTAATACATTACTTGGCTTTAGATCACAATGAACAACTGGAATACTGTTACCATAATGCAAATACTCTAACCCACATGCCACATCAATCATTATGTTTAATCTTTGCATGATGTTTAACGATTGATTTTCAGAATATAACCAATTGTCTAGGCTACCATGAGGCATGTACTGAAGTATGAGTGCTTTAAAGTCTAAGTTAGAGCAAGCACTAATGACCTTTGTGAGATTTCTATGACGGAGGTTGCGCAACACTTGACATTCTATATCAAAGCTCTTGAATGCACCTTCAACTTGCAAATTAAATACCTTGATGGCGAAGGACGACCCATTAGTAAATATGCCCTTATAAACAGAACCAAAGCTTCCAGTCCCTAGCAAGTTACTGCTATCAAACCCTTGAGTTGCTTGTTGAAGTTCATAATAAGAAATTCTCGGAAACACCATTTCTTGAAACAAAATAACTTCAGTAGAAATTGACTTTTTACTTTTGCATTTATGCAATCCAACCGATGAGATTCCCACAATCAATATAGCTATAGAGATTAGTACAATCCAAAGCAATCTCCTTATAGATCGATGCGAGTTAGAATTAGGATTACAAGGTGGTACTTTTAGCCTTGAGGAACCACACAGCCCTTCATTGGACAAAAATGATAGATAACCAAACTGTTTAAAAGGACCTTTGCTTGGAATTTCTCCACTTAATTTGTTGAATGATACATTCAAAAATTTGAGATAGAGGAGTGTCTCCAATGATTTGGGAATCCTACCCATCAAATTATTGTTTGACAAATCCATATGTTCCAAGCTAATCATACTTGCAAAAGTGTTAGGAATAGATCCTTGTAGAAGATTGTTTGCTAGGATAATGTATTGCAATTCTTGCAAACCTCCAATGGCACTTGGAATGTTTCCTGAGAAATAATTATGCGATAAATTGATGTATATTGCAAATTTTAGATTTCCTATCTTTTGTGGCAAAGATCCATTTAAGTAATTTGAAGATAGGCCAAGGATCAAGAGGTCATTAAGGTTCCAAAGGCTTGGTGGTAAACTGAAATTCAATATGTTAGAGTTTAGATTGAGATTCATTAGGGAAGTAACATTCCCTATGCACTCAGGAATAGAACCCCAAATTAGATTGTCATTCAAATCCAATTCCTCTAAGTGTTGCAAATTACAAATGCTACTTGGCAACACCCCACTCATTTTATTTCGTGATAAGTATATTGAGGTTATACTACTTAAGTTGCCAATTTCTTTTGGAATTTCCCCCAAGATATTACAACCAACTATTGTAAAGCTATTTAAGGAGATTGAGAGATTACCAAAGGAACTTGGTAAGACAGTATTAAGAGCATTGTTACTTAACCAAAGTTCTCTCAAGTATCTACAGTTTGCTAATGAACTAACAATATTGAGGCCAACAGATGAAGATTCAGTGGTCAAATTATTATCAAACAAGTCCAATAATTCCAACCATCTTAGTTCTCCTAAAGAGTTCGGAATTGGGCCACTTAAACCATTAGAATCAAAGTATATGGTCGTCAGGTAAGAACAATTGGAGATATAGCTTGGAATAGTTCCAGTGATTCTATTAGAAGAAATGCCAATACCATCAAGATTTTGAAGTTTATAGCCCATTCTAGGGGGAAGACTACCTGAGAGATGATTGTAACTAAGATTTATTTGCCATAGAGTAGAGATATTGAATATGCACCATGGTATGGAACCACTAAGAAAATTGAAATCTAAATAAAGTCCTCTCAACCTTGGATAATTGCAAATCTCTCTAGGTATAGTACCTACCAAATCATACAACAAAAGAAACAAATTCTTTAATACATTGTGAGAACATATTAGCTAGTATTCTAAAGACAATACTAGAAAAGTAAAACCATCCTTCCAAATCAATCATAATACACACTATGAATAAGTGAAAATTAGATTTAGATTATGAAATCTACAAGTTATGTAAGAATTTAAAAACCTAGCCCTTTCATAGCAATACAACTTTCTAATTAGTTGAGATTTTATAGTAGTATGACTTTATGGATACATAACTCTACATGCGGAAGACTTCCATATAGCAGCAATGTTTTTGCAAGCAGTATGAGTTAATTTGCAATAAAAGTTTGAAAGTTGAGGAGTTGTCAATCCACAAATCTTATCCAAGCAATAAGGGATGCCAACAACAAAGGATAGCTAATAGTAGAAGATTTTATGAATAGTAGAGAATCCTAGCAACAAAAGATTGATAAGTTGTAGAGCTTATAAAGAAGCGGAAAATGGTAAGCAGTAGAGATTATTTTCAAGGACTATCAAAATATTGTTTGTCCAAACAGTATACGAGGAATATATACTGCTAATTTTGAACATTGGCATAGTCACTGATGAAGAAACAAGGCTAATCAAGTAAAGCTGCATTAGAATGTGCAATAGCTTGACTTGAAGGACAAGTTTCTCACAATAAATTGATAAAAGTCCTAGACTTTTCAAACCTCAAAAGATTAAAATATTACAAGTTTCGAAGTTCAAATTTGTCTCTCTCCAATTAAGAAATTTGAGATTCAGTATAAATAAGAGTGATGCAAAGATCCATTGATAGGGCAATCATGGATAATTTAAGGCACCAAGATTACCTTATATTACCGATCTAAGGTATGAAGATTTCAAAATGTTGTCAAAGGAAAACTATTTTAGATATGGAGGAAAGATTTATCAAGCTCGTTGGATAGATTACTAATCTTGGCAATGAGATGAGCCAAAAGAAGATTTCCCTCAAGGTCCTAAGAAGTTTACCACTTCACTAGGAAATAAAAGTTACAACTATGAGAAATCATAGAGACCTAAAGACTCTCTAAATAGATAAGCTCTTCCATTATTTGAAAGCTTATGCTGATAACTAATGATGGGGAAATGAAAAAAGATAAAATTATTGCATTGATAGCAAAATCATCCACATCCAGGTCAACAAACAAGTTCGATTTTTTTTTTTTTTTTGTTATGAGTAATTTGCTATGTTTGTCAGAAAATCCAAGATGTTTATGACGAAGAAAAACACAAGAAGTAACTCAACGTCTCGTATACAACATGACTCCTTGTGTAGAAAGACAAGAAAGATATCAACAAAAATAGTTTAAAATATGTGTTATAACTGCAAAAGGCTACATACTACAAGGTAGACTGCCATTCACTATAGCTATCAAATATCAAAGTATGATATCTACCTTATAGGAAAACTCTAAGGAAGAGTATAAGGATTGTGACCAGAAAGAATAAAAAATAGAAAAACTAAAGAAAAGTTTTTATCACTAAAGAAGATCAAACCAAGTTATATGAGGAGTTTGAATAAACATCATCAAGTGATGAAAGTCAATTCTTAGAGAATCATACTACTAACTACTATCTTTTCACTAGAGATGAGCTTAGATGAAGCAAACGGGATAGGAAGGAAAAAATTTTATGTCGTAATTTTCAAATTTATTTGATGGAGAGATCAAGGGAATCTTTGGAAACCTTTTCATTATATTTATATAATGCGAATGATGATCCTAAGAAATTAGATGAGGTTATGAAGTCTCAAGATGTTGCTTTATGGAAAGAACGAATTCGAGACGAAAATGATTCAATAATTAGTAATAATACATGGCTTTTAATAAATCATCAACTAGGTTGTGACTATGTTTGTTGTAAATGTATTTTCAAGAAGGAAATGAAAGTTTATGGCTTTGTTGATAAGTTTAAAGCAAGTCTTGTAGCCTAAGGCTTTAGACAAAGGGAGCGCATTGACTTCTTTAACACGTATGCACTAGTAGCTAGAATTCTTACGATCTAATTATTACTTGCTATGACAACAATATAAAATCATGTGATTCATCGAATGGATGTCAAAATCACATTCATAAATTGTGAATTGGGGGGGGGGGGGGGTGTATACGAAACAACCAACCAGAAGGTTTTATTGTCAAAGGGTAAGAAAATAAAGTTCACTAGTTGATAAAATCTCTATATAGCTTGAAGCAAGCTCCTAAACAATGACATAATCAATTTGATCAGGTTGTGTTGAAAAATTGATTTAAAATAAATCATTTTGATAAATGTGTGTACAAAAAAATTAATAACCCAGGTCAATGCATTATTATTTGCTTGTATGTTGATGATGTGCTCGTCTTTGGGTTTGATTTGAACCATGTGAAAGCCACAAAGGAATTTTTGAGTTCTAGTTTCTCCTTGAAAGATATGGGTGAAGTAAAAGGTATCCTTGCAATTAGGATGATAAAAAATGATGGAGCGATTACTTTAACACAAACTCGTTATATTGAGAAAGTGTTAAATAGGTTTAATCATTTAGAGTGTGCTCTAGTTTCTACACCTATGGATTATGCTTTGAAGTTGTTTCTTAATGTTAGGAGTCCAGTATCTCAACTCAAATATTCAAGGGTGATTGGTTGCCTTATGTAGGAATGACTAGTACTCGATTAGACATTGCCTATGCGGTAGGCAAGTTGAGTAAATGTACTAGTAATCCCAGAATGATATGTTGACAAGCCTTGAATAGAGTTCTAAAGTACCTAAAGAATACCATAGGTTATGGTTTAGTTTACATTAGGGAACCTTCCATTTTAGAATGCTATTCGGATGCGACTTGGATTTCAAATAAAGAGGATAATTCCTTGAGTTGATAGTTATTTGTATTTGGAAGTGGTGCAATCTCTTGGGCTTGAAAGAGGCAAACTTGCATCACATATTATACAATGGCTTTTTAATTTATTGGATTAGCATTGACATGCAAAGAAGCTTAATGGCTCAAGAATTTAATTCTTGAAATTTCAGTATGGCCAAATTGTACATTGTGATTTTGCTACAATGATGGCTAAGGCATGGGTCTTAAGCCCATTAATTCATCACAAATGGAAGAAAGCTCAGCTCTCATCTAATATTACATTAGATTTACAGTTCAATGTAAATGAGTACTTCATTTGTTGATGGAAAGTACTTAATTATTTTCTTCCAAATATATATGTTTGGGGTTGTATCGTATGAGAGAATTTAATTAATTTCTTAATAAATATTTTGTCAAAATGTTTAATATAGGAACATGACTTAAAAGATTTACATATATAGACATGAAGTGATGCTACTTCAATGAGGAAAAGATTAAAACTTATGTGAATTGTTTCTTCATTATTTCATAGTGATGGAATGGTTCAAGTGTTTCACCCACCATGTCAATTCAATGCAATGTAAAGGATATAATACTAAGTGGAAGTTAAATCGTTAAATCGCAAGGCACTTTCATCTATGCATGAGTTTTTGAAATTTATCTTGTGGCGATGTTAAGTACATTTACGGATTTATATAGTAAGTGGTACTTAAAGTTTTAGGCCTGATTATCAGGAAAACTTAAATAATGTTTTGGTGTTGTAGAGTAAAATAGTATTTTAGGTTGGTAGGAATTTTGTTACATATTTATTAAGAATGTTAGTTATTTGGCCAGAGAAGAGTTAACCTTCTGGGTGGATAAATCATTTAAGAACTGATTGGATCTTAATATATAATATACATGGGACGTTTACGTGAACTTCACTTACTTTGTTGTAGACTTTTCCAGAAGTTTGTGTAAAGTTGGTTTGCTTTGGGGAATTGGGGGAACTGTGAGAAATCTACTTTGCGGAAAGTTTACATCAGACTTTGCAGAAGAGTGTATGTAAAGTTTCGCAAAAATTTTAGCAATGGGACTTTAGAAGATGTTCTCGGAAGGTCTTAGGAATATAATGGCATATAAAATATCTTGGAGGTCATATTAGACTTTGACCATTGATGACCAGTAAATCAATTAGTATAGAGCAGGGGTTGAACTTGGTCAACCCGGTCGACGCCCAACATATATCTCATAAACACCTGAACTAGTTTGATTCTTTATTTTCCCTCTGTTTTCCCTAACACTATATATCTGTAAGTAGGTATAGAAAATAGAAATTATAAGGGACTTTTTGAAAAGCCTTAGGTTTTCAAGCCATATGATTATTTAAAAATTTCGGGCATAGTTATTAAAGTAGATACTTAGGACAAGGGAAAAATATGTCTCCTCCATAACAGTAGTATTTAAAAAATTTAACATATGGGTTATTAGAAAATAACATATTAGCTTATCTCAAAAGAAAATAACATATTAGCCAAAGTCTAGATTATTTGACCAATTTTAACTTGTTTGACTTGTCAATCAGCTAATATGAGTGTTTGATAAACAACTTTTTGACTTAACTTATTAATGCCAATAAGGAAAAAATGAAAAAGCTGCTTTGTTTGCCACACTTAGCTGAAAAGCTAATTGAAAGCTAAAACCTGAAAAGCTAGTAGCTAATAAGTTAATTAATTGAATTTGAAAAAATTAGTTGTTGAATAAGATGCTAAGTGTAAAAAAAAAAACATAAAAGGACATTTTTTTTAATAAATTTATATATTCAAATTTAAATAGTGATATATATATATATATAGATATATATATATATATATAGATATATATATATATATATATATATATATATATATATATATATATATCTATATATATATATATATCTATATATATATATATATCTATATATATATATATATCTATATATATATATATATCTATATATATATATATATCTATATATATATATATATCTATATATATATATATATCTATATATATATATATATCTATATATATATATATATCTATATATATATATATATCTATATATATATATATATCTATATATATATATATATCTATATATATATATATATCTATATATATATATATATCTATATATATATATATATCTATATATATATATATATCTATATATATATATATATCTATATATATATATATATCTATATATATATATATATCTATATATATATATATATCTATATATATATATATATCTATATATATATATATATCTATATATATATATATATCTATATATATATATATATCTATATATATATATATATCTATATATATATATATATCTATATATATATATATATCTATATATATATATATATCTATATATATATATATATCTATATATATATATATATCTATATATATATATATATCTATATATATATATATATCTATATATATATATATATCTATATATATATATATATCTATATATATATATATATCTATATATATATATATATCTATATATATATATATATCTATATATATATATATATCTATATATATATATATATCTATATATATATATATATATATATATATATATATAGATATATATATATATATATATATATATATATATATATATATATATATTAGTTGTGCACTAAAATTTCATTATTTGATAGTATATCAAGTAATAAACATTCAATATTCAAATAATGTATCTTTAAAAATTGAACATTTCATTTATTAAAAATATAATTTTAGTATTTTAAAAATGTACCTTATATTAGTGTTCACCTTAAAAGGTAGATAACGATTCATGGTAATAGTCCTACTCCAATAATCAAATCAAAGAATAAGACGTTTATATTGTATCATTACCTAATATGTTGTTGCTTCCCAAACCCAAAGCCCGCATTGAAGAAATATTACATATTTGCGGTGGTATCGAGCCCATTATGTTGTCGGAGCTAATATCAAATCTTTCCAAGTTATGGAGATTGCCAATTTCTTTCGGAATTTTGCCTACAAAAATTATGACTAATTAGAACTGAACAGAAACATTATTGGCAAAATGGAGAAGTAACCCCAAAGGGGTGCCGTTTTGAAAGTAAACGGTAAATTATTCTGTTACTTGGGTGTAAAATACACAATTTACATACTGAATATTTACAACTAAATGTTCATAATTTACCTATTGAATGTTCATAATTTTAATTGTGAACATTCAGTATGTAAATTGTGACGGGTTCACCATGTAAGGTGGATCCGGGTTCATGGTATAACTATTGAAAGTTAATTAAATGAGCAAATTAATGATGTATTACTTCGTACCTCTAAGGTTGTTGTTACTGCCAATGAAAAGGATCACAAGCCTTGTTATGTTGCCAACTTCTGGTGGTATGGTTCCCTCAAAATTGTTCTCTTTCAAATCCAAATATCTTAGTTTGGAACACCTAGATAAACTCTTTGGTACTATTTCCCCACTTAAATGAAGATTACCTGGTAAACTCAAATATTCCAAGGTGGAAATGTTGGAGATTGTGGATGGGATAGCGCCAGATAATTTATTTAAATCCAAAACTAGCTTCTTGAGTAAATGTAGCTTGCCAATATCCTTGGGAATTTGGCCTTCAATAAGATTGGATTCGAAGTTCAAGCTTTCAAGATTTGACAAGTTTAGAAAGGAAAGAGGGATAGGACCTGTATATCCATTATGACCAAGATTCAATATTTGAAGGTTGGATAGGAACCCAAACCATGAAGGGACTTCTCCGGAAAGATAGTTGGCACTAAAATCAAAAACTCTCAATCTACGCAAATGATGTAATTCATTAGGCAAAACCCCCACAAAATTATTGCCACTTGCATTGAGAGAGACGAGAAATGAGAGATTTCCAAACTGGGAAGGAATGGTTCCAGAAAGTCCCATTTGAGAAATGTCTAGGGCAGTCACTCGGCGATGACGATGGCCACATGTGACTCCAACCCAGTCGCACACTGAGGAAGCATTAGACCAGTTGGCCATAATGATGGGACGAGTGTGTATGTCAATACTAGATTTCAAGGCAAGAAGAGAAGACGCATCAGCAGTAATGTTCAGAGCTGAGCAAACCGTTACAGAGTATAATAATAAAGCCAGAGGAAATAATGAAAAACTTAGCTTCATCATGATACGTAAATTAAGAGCAATAGTGCGGTGTAGATATGCAGTGGAGTGAAAAACGCTCATAGAGAGAGATGTATATATTCTACTGAGAGCTAAGAGTGTTTCGTTGAAGTCAAAGTCTTGCGTCTACCCTATTTATGATTGTCAATGTTAGATTGTTAGGTTATGTATTCTATGCGCGATTGGTAATAGTAGTCATGCACCAAGCTCCAACTTCAATTTAAATGGTGAAAAAGTTATTTGAATGTTTGGTAAAATCATTGACTTGGAATGTTCGGATAAGGGTGTGTTTGGTAACCCGTAGAATGTTTTTTGAGTTTTCGGTGTTTAGCAACGTCTCGAAAATGCGGTCAACAGATAATGTTTTCCGTTGACCAAGGAAAATCAATTCATTTTTTTAGAAAATGACTTACGGAATTTTTTTCAATAAGTAATTTTTCAGAATTGCCAAAATAACCATTCCGCATGTTCTCGACCCAAACCAACCCATATCCTATATCACTCATGACCGAAAGTGGACCAAGAGGTGGGAATCCGCTGGAACCGACGGAAATCGTCGAAAACCGGCAGACACAGTACAGGTTTCCGGTGGAAACCCGTATGGCTTCCGCCATAGACCAGTACAAACGTACGTCATAGACCAGTACGTGTGTACTGGTCTATGGCAGAAACCATACAGGTTTCCGCCGGAAACATGTTGTTTTAGGTATTTTTTTTTAATTATAAATTTTTGAATTTTTAATTCTATTTTTAATAAATAATATTATTATAATTTTTTATATTTTAAATAAAATAATTACAATGTTTAATATTAAAATTCTATCAATTTTTTAAAAAATGAACCAAACACACAAAGAAAATTTCCAGAATACATCTAAACACTGAAAATGAAACTATTTTCTAGAAAATGACTCATTTTCCAGAAGTCATTTTCCTGCTTTCTAAACGGACCCTAAATTAAGAATTAGATTCCTTAAAGTCAAGAAAAACAATTCTGTCTTAGAGGTGTTGGATTCTTTTACAATGTAACTGAAAAAGCATAAACATATTCAATTACATAATTTTTTTTAAAAAAAAAACTCTCTTGTAAATATCTCATATGTGTCCATTACTTTACTTATTTGTAGAAAAATAACACTTCACCATTGAAAAGAAGATATCAACTCACCAAAAAAAAATTACAACTCACTAAAAAAGTGTCTATGCCATTATTTTTTTTCACAAAATTTCTTTTGTAAATATTCTGTTGCCGAACGTATTTGATAGGGAATGTACCTCGGTATGCCGACCAACGTGCGCTTAACATCTTATCAGGTCCGACTCTTCAAGTGGCAAGGCCTCTTTCCCGATCCGATCCAATCCAATCTCTTAAGAGTACTGATGGACCCAATTAGAAGATTATTTCCCTCCTTGGCTAAAGAAGCTTCTGTTCTTAACTTCTTGAGCTCGGTCCCTACATGGGCGAAGGACTTCCATTCCTCGACCCAAAAATAGCCCCTAGAGACGTATGCTAACAGTAACACTCAACCCGAGACTGAGAAAAGGCTAGTTAGGCAGCCCACCAAACGTGGACGCTTCACCTTGGACCCTCGGTCCACACTAGTACAAAATGAACTATACGCGTCTTTACTAATTGACAACACGCGTCTTTACTAGCAAAGACGCGTATGGCGCAGATGCTGAAAGTTAGTTGGCAACTTTACGCGTCTTTACTTTGTAGTCGCGTAAAGGTTTACTCTATGCGTCTTTACCGGCTAGATACGCTTATTGTGTTTAATAAAAATAAAAACCAACTATGCGTCCGTACCATAATGGTAAAGACGCGTACAGTTATAATTTTTTTAATAATTAATTTAATTCAATAGTATCCTATATTAACCCCTGCTTAACAGAAAATTCCACTACCAAACAACATTTATATGGTTCAAACCATTCAACACAAAATATATAATCCAACATACATAATTATCTAACACAATATAATAATCCAACATTAATATATACAATGTAAATCCATCTAAAACACATAATAAACATTTATATGCACTCATTTACAAAATAGTCTATCCATAACCTCCGTATCTTATCTATTTCATCCTTAGAATACCCATTTGAGTCTTGATATGCCTACAAAATTTTAAATAATTAAAAGAACAATGATCTGAGTATATATACTATAAAATATAATAATAATTAAAGATATTTAAATTGTATCACTTTGTACTCACCTCATCCAAGAAAGTGTAGTCATGAAATTTTGTGTATATATCATATATGAACTTCATAACGTAGTATCCACATTCAACATTACCGGGTTGTTGAGGACACTAAAAAAAAAGGCACTCACATAACTAACAAAAACTCAAAATTTACTAATCAATACTTTTGAGAGCACTAATCAATACTTAAACACAATTAATTAAAAAATTCACTACCTACTCACACATACAACCATATAATATACGTAATCTCCCATTATGCAAGTTCGTGTAAGTATCAATAAGTAATCTCACATAAGTAAATGTTGTAAGTATCAATAAGTAATTATTTAATTTAATTGGTTACTTATGATGTTTCTCTCTTTCTAATCCAACATTAGATGCGCTAACAATTTAACTTAGAAGAGAGTTCTAATAAATGAATATGTAAAAATTATTATTATTATTTTTTGTTTCCAAAAATTTCAATTCCCCAAGGCAAAATACTGATCTCGACATTTCAGAACAGGACATGGTGATTTTAAGAATGATGTAACCCTGAGAAACACAGAAAAGACAACAAGGTTGATCAAATCTCTGTATCAAAGATTAAAGATAGATTAACCAATCTATGCAGTCAAGTAAAATCCCATGTTGGATTTCTAACAAATTTTCAAGTGCAAAAGGGGCACTGGTGACATGTTCTCTTACAAAAAGGACTATCATTTCTTCTGATTTTACATTCATTCCTTTTTGACAGTGAAAGTGCAAAGTTATATATGCATTACCATTTTTTTAGACACCTAAAACAGTATATAAAATGGTTTTTATTTAAAATAAAGCACTCCATTTACGCTATTATTAAAATTAATTCACAATTTAATACTAAATTATAAATAAAAAATACTAATTTTTCAAATAATAAATTATAATATTTATACAAAATTTTAAAAATAAAAAAGGATTAAATGCACTTACCTATACACGTACCCAACAGTCTGTAGCAGTTAATACGCAGCAGATCGAAGCAGTTCGTCGGATCGACTAAGCAGAAGCAGTACGCAGGTTCTCCATTGCCGAAACTGTTATTTGGACGTCGCTTGAAAGTGCAATTTTAGTGGTGGTGAATTAATGAACGGTGATAAAACGAAGAGTCAAGACTTTTCGAGTGTCGTGTTTCAAGGATGGCAAATTGGAATCGAATTATTTAGGATGTTAAAAGGCAAGAGTCACATAAATGGCTGGAAAATGAATGGATCGGATCATAAAAACAAAGGGGAACATTAACGAAATAAGGTAAACTATGTAAAGGAAACGGGGATGGGGACTCTTAGCTAGCTCACACGGTTGACACTACTAGATGGATTATAAACTATGCGATTCGGACCCAACTAGGGAGTTCACGGCACATCACCGAGTGGCGTCACAAAATGCATACTGAAACAGCAAAGGAAACACAACAGACGAAACAGCCTAGCGGAACCCCCTACACAGCCACTCTAAACCGCTAGAAGAGACGGAGTACCCTCACGGGCCACACTGCTCCGCCACACTACACCTCCCATGTTGTTGCGAATCAGCTTCACTGGACACATTATTCCGCTAGTCCGCACCGCAAGAACAACATCAACGCAAAGAATCACGGACTCAGAACAATATACACGATAGACACAGTAGCTCATTCTAGTACCCATAATAAGATTATAATATACATCTCAGAGGTTAAATCACACATGGAATCCCTCAAAATAACAACAATCATACCAAGAATCAAGAACAACCAACACAATCCAAAAATACACAAGATATGCTCAAGAATCAAAGCAATACACAAACTATTTCAAGGAATAATTCTCAGGATTCCAAATACACCAAATACACATATATAAAAGAGTGAAAATAGGTTTTGTGAGACATGGAGTGTTACCTTTCAAGCTAGCTATCCAACCAAAACCTACAAGAGCTCAACTTAGCAAGCCACAACCTCCTTAATCATCTATCAACCCAAAATCCACCACAAGGAGAAGGAAAGAGTTCATAAAGATACCAACAAGGGGGAGGAAATGCAAGGAAACGTAGGATATTACCATGATCTTTCTTGAAGAATAATAAAAGAATGATCTTTGCTTGAATCTTGGATATCAAAATGAAGATCAATTTTTGAAGGAGAAATGGGAAGAATGGCGTGAAGAAGAAGAGCAGGGGAAGAGAGAGAGAGTGTGTGATCTCTAGATAAGGCTAAGTCTTGAATATATATACTTCAATACATATATAAGGAATTGGGCTTTTGATTTGGAATTACCTTAGGAAATATTCTTAATTCAAGAATTGGGCTCACTAGAAAGAATGGATTTAATTTTAGAAAATAACCATAGAGGGTAATTTTGGAATCATTTATTACGAGGTGTCACACTCTACCCCCTTAAAAGGAGCTTCATCCCTGAAGCTCAAAGCCAAACGGGAATGAGATTGTATCAATAAAATATGGGTCAGGATGATCATGGATGCAAGGATGGCAATATGCAAACAGGGTTTAAGGAAAAAATTCCTAACTCAAGACCTTGCCTCTAACTACCCTTCCTAATTAGGCCCTATTGGCACTTCCTACCTGAGTTTCTAGTATATAAAGCATAGATCAGTTATGTATTGAAATTCTGCATAGCTAACCTAGGCACCGCCCTGGGAAGAACTACCAGGGACATCAAATGAACCTACTATTAAGAACTCGGCCGAAACCTCTATTCCTAGCTTGGAATCGATAGGGCTCAATCTCCGGAATCCACGGTCTACTCTAAGCTCTAATGACGAGAACCTTGACTCCAAGACACGCTGTAACTCCTGAATCTGTAGAAGCACAGGATCTATTGGCTGCGTAGGAGGAATGGGATCATGCTGCTCCTTCCTACAGTTTTCTGGGTCGATCTCATCCTCCTCCTCATCCTCTGACTCCTCTTCAGAATTGCCCGCCTCTTCTTCTTCCTCTTCTTCCTCGCTTTCCTCTTGCTCGGTTGCAACTAGGGCTTGATCTTCTTGTAAGGAATATAGTAATAACGGTCAATGAGCACTATTCTCTCATTAGGCGACATCTTACACAGCTCGTGGGAGGTAATGTACTCATTTCCATCTATTTGAAACAACCCAGAATGCCTGAGATTCGGAGCATTGAAAACTCCATGCGCCGGCTACCTACCTAGCTCCCCAGTTAGGCGAACTCCCTTTTCTCGAAAGATCCAACTCAAAGCCATTCCATAAGGCAAATTCGTGTGCCTAGCTATCTTACAAAACTTCATATGACTGATTATCAACTTCGGCAGGTTAAACTTCACTTGGTGCTTTAGAAAGTAGGCGAAAGTGCACTCCAGACCACTAAGGGTGTTGCCATTGTTCTTGCTTGGCAACAAACTCTCACTAACGAGCATGGCTAGGATTCTCTGCTCAGCGGTTAAGTCGTTCTTCACTAGTCTAGCACCCAAAGTGATTTCCTCTTCCGATCCCAACAAGTAACGCAGATAATCGCAAAATCCCACCGTTTCAGTCTCGATACAATAGTCCCTATCATACTTGAAGACTCCTCCTAATGGCAGCTTGAGCAACTTGGCCAACCTAAGCGAGTCCAAAACAATCTTGACCCCTTTTACCACAGAAGTTATGACTGAAACCTCCCTAACCTTTCTGACCGTTATATTTTGATAAAATTGTTTCACAAGCTCGGGATAAATCACATTTTCAATAGTCAAGAGCTTAGCCAACAATCCTTGGTGGTTCAGTATATCGACAATTTTAGGGAGAAAAATGCGAGGGGTTCAAAGCTTTACCTTCAATGATGGTGTATTGGGTACTGCTGTGGCTTCCTTTTCCTTCTACGGGCTTCTTTCTTAACATGACGGTGCTCTAGCTAGAACAGAACAGACGAGAAGGAGGGGAGTTGGGTCGACTCAGGTGGCTTTATGGCAGAGACGGCGGCGACGGGAAGGGACAGAGCGATGAGCTGCATTGACTTGGGGGGTGGGGGGTTCTTCTCATAGGTGACTTGCTTGGATACTGTTACGGGAAGAGAAGGTGGATCACGAATACCCTGCTGCGCAAAAGACTTAGGGTTCGGGTTTTAAATCTCTTGAGAGAAGGGGAAATTCCTAATCTATCGTTTACTTATAGTAACGGGGAATGGCCTAAGCTGTACAGCTTGACGGGGCCGCCTGGCTACACGGAAGGAACACACGGTCGAGAGGCTACCGCTACGCACGCCTGCGAGCCTTTGTAGGGAGGTGCAGCGGTGATCTTGCTACCGCTTGAAGACTCCCCACACTCTTTCCTGACCTCTCCCGCTCAACCTTTTTTTCTTCGCTCTCTCATCCCGAGGGTCACGCCCGGTTGATTGGGTGAGGTCGTATTCACTTGCACGCGACTCCCGAGTTCGAGCCCCTTCTTCTTGAACTTTATGTTAGGAACCCCGAGCCATTGATTTTGATGATACCAAAGACCCGAGGAGACCCCCCAATCCCTTACTTTGTCTTTTGTTTCTTAGACAGACGAATCCTTGTCAAGAACTCGTTTTGAACGAGTCCATACAAATCAAGAGTAACTCTCAGTCAAATTCTAAGGAACTTTCAAGGTTGAAGACTTGAAGACCGAAGAATTGAAGATCGAAGACAAGAAGACTGAAGATGTATAGGCCGAATACTAGAAGGGCCGAACTCTTGAAGACCGAATAATCAAAGATGATTAATTCGAGGAGATGATAAGAGAATGATAAGGTCAATCATTCTCATGAGCACCCAAGGCACTAGGACTCTAACGACATTCTCTAAAATTTGTCTTGTCCATAGCCTTGAAGTTGGGTGTGACCATAATGACAAACGGATCCTAGGTGATGATCCCAATGAGCATTAAATGACACGTCCTTTTTTGTAAGACAAAAGACAAATTGCCTTTAAACTAAAGTAGACAAATGGCTAGAAAGTACTAACACTCTCAATGGTCATATTTTACCCAGCGGATATTACACACTAGATATAGGGTTTTGAATTTCAATTTCCCTCCAACGGAACTAAAATTTACACCTATAAATACCCTTGCTCCTTCTCATTTGGAGAAGTTGGTTGACATACGCGAAAAACATTAGCAAACAAAAATTTCAGTGTGCAAAAATATTCAAAAGCTCAAACTCTCAATCTAGTTTACATAGGAGATCTTATGAAGTTCAAGTGCTGAATCAAGAAGCTCAACACAAGATTTCCACATTGGAGAAAATCTTCAACCATTTCAACCAATCTCTAATTTGGTGAAGTAGAAAGAGGTAGAGTAGACTTTGAAGAAGTTGAAAAACCTAGTGAGACGTGACTGCCTGGCTTGGTGATCAAAGGAGCACGTTGTGGAGAAAATATTGTACTATTAAGGAGACAATAGTGCAATCCTTCACAAGTTGTGAAGAAAAGTGGAGTAGGCTTAGTTAACAGCCGAACCACTATAAAAATCTCTTTCTCTCTCTCTCTCTCTTTACTTTCACGTACTGTATTGCATGCTAACAACCAAACTTATTTTCTACAAGCTAAAACTCGTGCAAAGTGAACTTAAAATTTATTGAAGCTTTATTTATCCGTTGCGTTCATCTTTGATCAAGTTCAACCTCTACAAGGGTTCGTTCTTGTATAAAGTTTTAAAATTCCTTGTGAGTCTATACAACCCCCCCCCCCTTTTCTAGAGTCACATCATATCAACCGGGACCAACACTTTACTCCGATGATTAGCACGCGGAATTTCCTTACTTTTTCGTTCGTACCAAATCTTGAAGAGAATTCTTTTGTTTACCTGACTAGTAACCATTACGGTGAGAAGATCTACTCTAATCTTAGCGTACACATTGCGGTCCTCTTAAATCAACTGACTATAGTCCAACTTCGTTCTCTCTTGCCTTAGATATAAGGGCAAATCTCCTACGGAATCCATTGATGTACGATATCACTTTATCTAGTGGAAATCCAATTATTAAGCTAGTCTTGTTCATTTCTTTCCACCGAGGATCCTTCTTCTAGTCATTACACAAGATATCACTCCCAAGGTGCACCGAATAGGTCACACGAGGTCCCTACTTCATAACTCACTCTCTAATCTCTTTGCACTTTATAGGATTAGACGACTTGCTTATGAAGCTTCTTCTCGTCTTGCTCACTTTAAGGGGTCCAGTCCTTCCTTTATACTTATCTTGGTCTTCACCGCGTCTAAGCTCATAGCTTCTAACTCGTTACTTCTTTGCCTCTTCAAAGATAGATAGAACTACCTTAACGGCTGCACATCCCGACCTCACATTCTGGTTCTTCAAGCTCCATCATTTCCAAGTTTAGCTCGCGCGAGATTCTTCACCATCGATCTAGAAACGTCTCTTTGGCTTGCATCAATTCTATCTTGGCACGCTTGCGTCCACTCTTGACATTCCCCTCGCGATCGAGGGTCTTCGAGTCGTCAGTCTACGAGCTCCAATAGCTTTCTTCGTCTTGCATCGAACTTTAGCTGTACTGAAATTATTCTTCAAGTCTTGAGGTTAATGAGGATCTTGAAAACGATGCTACCCACGCGAAGACGCCACTGCCATGGAATGAAGACTGCTATTGTTGATTCCGAGCCGCGAGTAGATTAGTCCTCTTCAGCAGACCGTCAATCTTCTGATTGTCTAGACGCATACTATACTACCCTAATTATTTGCACCGATAGACAACCAAGTTGCTTGCTCTTAGTCTAAACCAAGCCTTTAACGATGCGACTTCTTTATAGCGGAATAGAACTTACCAGAGAGATGCACACTAACAGGGTGCAATAGCCACAATGGCAATTTAAAAGCGCTAGGATAACAAAGCATAAAACAATCAAATAAACAAAGCGCATCCTCACTACGAGTCCTAGCATTCTCACATCCTAGGATTCTCAGTTGCCTAATTCCTGCTGATCAAGTCGTAGAGTCTCTAAATCTCAAGTCTTAGGGTCCCTACTTAGACTTCAACACAGGCTTTGATACCAACTGTAACACCCCTAAATCACGGGCTGAGATAAAACAATAATCTTAAGATAAAGCTATGGATACCTCAACACTTAAAGAAATGAAATGCGGAAGCGAATCTAATATTATAGCGGGGTGTTATGCTACATCTAAGTTCAACCACAACCTAGATGCTAACGCAAACCAAAACCAGTCATACAATCCTCAAACGAACTATCCAATCTATTATTACAATTCGGGAAATTAAAGTCTCAACAACTAACAACCTAGCTAGTACATAAGAGAGGGATATGGCATAAACTAACTCGCTCGCGAACAGGTCCTACTCCATACCTGAAAAACATTTAATAAAACATTAGCAAAGAAATGCTAAGTAATACTCCATTAACAGTCGTGAGAATACAATAATATACCGTAGTGTTATAAATAGATTTTACTCACGCATATAGAATATACGCCAACGAAACCATCATTGTTTAAATACCAGGAGACTCAACAACAAATAAGCTGAATGAATCATAAACCAAAGACCTCAATCAAGCAATGCAAGAAGTGCAACAATCCAATCAATATACTCGCCATTCTAAGCAAAGAGACACACAACCAAGAATACACATAGAATAAGGCTTAGGGTTGTTCCAACCTTTACTCCACATCCAACCAAAACACCTGCCCATCTGGGTTCATCAGTCCATCCGAAATATCAGTCCAACCGCACACACCATCTAGGCCGAAGCTCACAACCTGCTATCCATAGTTCCTCCAAACCAAAAGTCCTCTAATCCACAATATAATTCATAATATCACATAAGGAGCCGAAGCTCAATTTCCTCTGATCCATAATACATACATACATACATACATACATACATACATACATACATACATACATACATACATACATACATATATATATATATATATATATATATATATAT
>NC_044925.1:17616885-17650752 GCF_003576645.1 Ipomoea triloba | reverse complement strand
ATACATACATACATACATACATACATACATACATACATACATACATACATACATACATACATACATATATATATATATATATATATATATATATATATAGGAGCTAAGGCTCAATTTCCTCCAATCCAAGGGGTATACACAATAACATGAAATTCAAGGAATCAATCACAAGAATCCAAGATCACAACATATACCAAACTCATACTCAATACCAATGAAATACTTATCTAGAAGAATACTCAGACTCAGAAGATGAATATCAGATTCATGCTCTCAGGATATCAACCAAAGAAGTAAACTAACAATACTCAACAAATGCTCCAACATAGGGGGTCAAGAACGATAGATCAATAATCAAGGTAAGAAACTAAACATAGCTCTTAGAATACACCTCAGGAACCAAAGATAGAATAGTAAGTTACTGGACAACAAAATGCATATTGAAAAAACAAAGCAAACACAACAAACAAAATAGCCTAGCGGAACCCTAGACGGAGTACCCACACGGACCACACCACTCCGCCGCACTACACTGCCCTTGTTCTTGTGGATCAGCTTCATGGGACATATTATACCGCTAGTTCGCACCGCAAGAACAACACCAACGCACAAAATCACAGACTCAGAACAATATACACGATAGGCACAGTAGCTCATTCCAGTACCCAGAATATGATTAAAATATACATCTCAGAGGTTCATTAACACATGGAATCCCTCAAAATAACAACAATCATACGAAGAATCAAGAACAACCAACACAATCCAAGAATACACAAGATATGCTCAAGAATCAAAGCAATACACAAGCTATTTCAAGGAATAATTCTCAGGATTCCAAATACACCAAATATGCATATATAAAAAAGTGAAAATAGGTTTTGTGAGACATGGAGTGTTACCTTTCAAGCTAGTTATCCAACCAAAACCTCCAAGAGCTCAACCTAGCAAGCCACCACTTCCTTGATCATCTATCAACCCAAAACCCACCACAAGGAGAAGAAAAGAGTTCATAAAGATAGCAACAACGGGGAGGAAATGCAAGGAAATGTAGGATCTTACCATGATCTTTCTTGAAGAACAATAAAAGAAGGATCTTCGCTTGAATCTTGGTTATGAAAATGAAGATCAATTTTTTAAGGAGAAATGGGAAGAATGATGTGAAGAAGAAGAGTATGGGAAGAGAGAGAGAGTGATCTCTAGATAAGACTAAGTCTTGAATATATACTTCAATACTTATATACATATATGTATATATTAGGGTGAAGGATTTAATGAAGAATGGGCTTGAATCTTTATATATAACAATTCTATGTACAAGAATAATTATTGGGTTAAATGATTCATCTCTTAAATAAATGAATACATAGAATAAGGAGAAAGCCCATAATATTAGGAATTAAATGTCTTAGAAATAATATATATATACTAGTATAAGGAATTGGGCTTTTGATTTGGAATTACCTTAGGAAATATTCTTAATTCAAGAATTGGGCTCACTAGAAGGAATGGATTTAATTTTTGAAAATAATCACGGAGAGTAATTCCGAAATAATTTATTACGGGGTGTCACATTAGGAAACTTCTATAACTGCTTGTCTGGCATGACCTCTTTTGCACTGCCTTTCATACCTCAGCCCCTTCTAGGTCGGTCTAGTCTGACTCATCTTCTTCTTACTTTTTTAGCCCGACCTCTCTTCCATGGTAATTAATTGTTTCAATATCAATGTTCAATCACTCTGAGTCTAAGATCTTTAGTTGTCTTGCCACCTAAGGAACCACCAAGCATATTCTTTTCATTATCAAACTCGTGCTCCACAAAGCAGTCTACTGCATAGCCTCCATCTGACCGACTTATCCTAGGTCGACCTAGGCCACCTCATCATCCGTACTTCCGAGCCCCTTTTCTCGCTTCATTGGTCGTCCTCTCTATCTACGCTGAGCTTCCAATTCTAAGCCTTTGGCCTATCCCCCATCAGCAACAACTAATATTAGTTGCCCAACCACTTGTCATTAATGTAATTGGCAACTGTCCAATACCTTCCAAATTCAATTTATGTCAATTGAACGAAAAAAAAAAGAACAAATGAATAAATAGCATCTTAAGAAACAGAAGCAGGCTAGTTGCAACAATTGGAGGAAGTGAAGAACTAGCTCCACAACTCCCAGCTCCACTGCCACTAGTTAGTAGTTACCTTTTTCTAATCTCTCCACCTCATCCAGATTTTCATCCACTGTGATGGGTTGATTTGGCAACCTCATCCAATCTTGTGCACAAATAAGTGCTTCCACTATCATAGGAGTTAAAGAACTCCTAAATGCATCTAACACTCTTCCACTAGTGCTAAAAGCATATTCAGAGGCTACAGTGGAAATAGGAACAATAAGAACATCCCGAGCCAACTGGAGAGGATAGGAAACCTATTACTATTGAGCTTCCACCAACTTAAAATGTCAAAGTTAGAGTTCTCATCCTCCACAATTTCCTCACTGAGGTATATTTCCAACTCAGTTTTCTTGCTTCCCAACTCACCATTCTCTACTCTTTGTTTTTTTAATTGGGATTTCAATCTAGACTATGGTCTGCCAATGGTGACAGATTCAGAGTGAGATGAGGAAGTGCCAGGAAATTTTTGCACATCAGTAGCAGAAACATAAGTACTGGGAACATAATCATCATACAAAATTTTCAAACTAGTCAAGACTTTCTCAAAACAAGATTTTCCATTTACATCACCATAAAGTTGTGTGAACTGGTGCGTATTCAACTTTATCCCTTGGATCCAAAGTATTTTTGCATAAAAGATTATTAAATTAATTTTAGTTGGATCACCACAATATTTCTCAAACTTTGATTTCATATTTGTCCTCATGGCCTTAACAGATGCAGATTCAGTTTCCACCATATCAGACATCATGCAAGACAAGTCAGAAATTTCAGACAAGAAATTATTTGCAGTCACATAGACAGAACCAGCAATCCTCACAGTCATTTCATAAAAGCATTTAAGCAACTTAACCATATGATCAACAGAATACCAATTCATAAAATCTGGGACAGATTCACCTAAATCAGAAGTGAATGAACTATCATTTTCTTCATAGGCCTCAAACACATTTTGATATGTCAAAGCATTCTTAAGCATCAAATAGGTTGAATTCAATCTAGTTGGCACATCAAGACTCAAACTACACTTGGCTTCCACCCCTATCAAATAAGCAAAGTCCCTGACTTTTTTTAGTCTAGCAGGAGAATTTATCACATATCTAACAGTCTCCCTTACCTTCCTCACAGAATTGTCTACATCCTTTAGCCCATCTTGGTCAAAAAAATTAAGACATGTGCAATGCATCTCATGTGCACATAATTGCATTTCACAAAAGAAACCCCACAAGACAACAACTTCTTTTTTAAGGAACTCATAGTAGTGTCATTACTAGATCCATTGTCAACAGTCACAGTGAATATATTTTTTACACCCCACTCAAGCAAGTAGGTTTATAGGGCTTTAGCAATGTATCCCCCCTATGTGAGGTGACATGGACAAAGGAAATAATCTTTTTATGTAGCTTCCACTAGTCATCAATAAAGTGTGCAGTGATGCACACATAGTTTATCCTATGGACAGAAGTCCAAGCATCAGTTGTGATACTAACTCTTTGGTAGGAAGCCCTAAATAGTTTCTTCAGATTTACCCTCTCATCAGAAAAAATTTGATAAATGTCCCTACTTATAGTCCGTCTAGATGGGATCTTAAATCTAGGACATGCAAACAGAATAAATTTTCTAAACCCCTGTCCCTCTACAAATCGGAAAGAAAGCTCATCATTGAGTATCATTTCTGCTAGGGCCTTCCTAATTGCATCTTGATTGAACATCCAAGTACCTAAGACCCCCTCATTAACCCCATTGTTAGGACTAGGACTAGCCACAAGCTGAAATAAAAGAAGAGATTGTCTAACATCTTTGGAGTGAGGGTTCTTTAGGCAATTAAGCATATGATGCCTTAAGGAAGATGTGCCATGCTTTTTTTTACTCAATAAATACACATGTCTTTCATAACCATACCATCACTGTCTTTGATCTTCTCAAAATGATCCCATACCTTAGATCTGGAATCAACCTCCTTTATTCTTTTTGAAGGAACATATAGATGAGGAGGCACATGTTGCTACTGAGATTGATTTCTCTCCATAGCTTCTACATCCACCCAGTAAGTTCCTCACTAAATACTATAGGAAGTTGGCCAGAGAAACTAATACTCTCCATCTTTACAGATGGGTATTAGAAATCAGTACGGAGAAAAAGATCAAGTCAGTATAGTGTGGTTAGATAGCTAGACTCATATAGTCAAACATAGATACTGAGGTACACATTTAACTGATTTAAGGGTCCATAACTCCATCAACTTATTTTTTATTTCAGAACTTACAAAGTTCATCATTTAGGGGCTAATAGGCAATCATTATTGCATGGACCATGGTCCACACAGCTGTGTGGACCAAAAATAAAAAGTACATTATTTTTGTACTGAAGGTACATTATTTTTGTACTGTAGGTACATTATTTGATAGTATATATCAAATAATGTACCTTCAGTACAAAAATAATGTACCCTAAAATAATGTACCTACAGTACAAAAATAATGTACCTTCAATACAAAAATAATGTACTTTTTATTTTTGGTCCATGCAATAATTTTTCCGCTAATAGGGTTATAGGGCTTCCACATAAATTACAGAATCACATATAAAAGGCATAGCAACAATTTAGGGCTTCCATACTTTAACTGAATTAGGGCAAACCCTAATTTCATTATAATAAATTTATCATAATAGAATCACATATCAAAGGCATAGCAACAATTTAGGGCTTTCACACTTTAATTGAATTAGGGCAAACCATAATTTCATTATAATAAATTTATTATAACAGAATCACATATCAAAAGCATAGCAACAATTTAGGGCTTCCACACTTTAACTGAATTAGGGCAAACCCTAATTTCATTATAATAAATTTATCATAGCAGAATCACATATCAAAGGCATAGCAACAATTAAGGGCTTCTACACTTTAACTGGATTAGGGCAAACCCTAATTTCATTGTAATCAATATATGATAACAGATTATAATAGAAATACAGAATCAAATATCAAACACAAATCCACAAAAATAGTAATACAATAACAATAAAAATGTCAGAATGAACTAGGGTTCTGACATACCTCAAATGGCTCAAAGAGTCAAAGACTCAGTCTCAAATGAGTCTAATCCACACTTTAACTAGATAAAAGCCTTACCAGAGTTTTATGGCTTCCACGGTTCCACCGGCGACAACAACATCAGTCGAAGATGTGTAGTCGCGAAATGAACGAACGAACCACCGCGGTTAAGGGCTTCCACCAGAAGGTGTCTCGACTCTGTGAGATACAGATTATAGAGTAGACGAGTCAAGTAGTAGAAGACTCAAGACTCGAGAGAGACTAAGACTTTGAGAGTTGAGAGAATAAAGACCCATAGAGGAGAGAATAGAGAAGACTATAAGAGGAGGAGAGGTTGCGTGTCGCGACTGCGCAGAAAGGGCACAAATGATCTAGGGTTTTGATAAGCGCAAAAAATAGTTAAATCTAGGGTCAATTATAAGACAATATTTTGAAGTTTTGTCACCCATTTATAATAATTTCATGCGTAAAGACTCGGATGTGATAAAAAATTTCTAATTCAACTTTAGAGCGTGTTTTGAAGTCATTCCTACATAATGGAACGGGATTCGAGGCCAAAACGAAGCAGCAAACGAAGAAATAAATGGGCAGGATCCATTCACGCAAGCATCACGCGTGAAGGAGGCGTGGATCAATTCCAGTACGCGTCCACGCCCCCCAACACGCGTGAAGGTGACGTGACCGGGCCATCAGGGGCTATTTCAGGATTTTGATTTTATGATGGTTATTAAAACCCTTCTCCTGCAATTTGAGAGAGTAGTAGTTTTTAGATCTGAAATCTCTTTGTTTTTCTCTCCTTTAGGGGAAAACCCATTTTTCCTTAGTTTAGATTGATACTCCAAAAGTAGACATAGCTAGAGGATTCAAGGCAAAATGTAATAGGATTCATTAGCTATGGATGGTTACTCTTCTTCACTTCATCTAGTTTAATTCCATTTTTAATGCTCCTCAATCTTTTATTGCTTTCTCTTGTTATTTTCTTATAATGTATGCTTAGAGTAGATAGGGGATTGGTGGCCCCGAAACTAGTTATGTGGTTGATTTGTTAAAGAAACTTCTTGAAAATTGTGAGTTTGATGTATTTAGATTCAAATGCTTGTGTGGTTGATGTTTGATATGCTTTGTGCATAAGTGTGGCCACATTAGGTAGCAAATCCTGTGAAAGTGAGTGTGGGCGTGATAGCGGCCTCTCACAAGTCCAACTCATCCCCATCCCCGCCCTTTATCCGAAAGGTTGTGGCCCGGGAGGGGAGGTAGACAAAGTGTTCGATGAAATGCCCCAACCGACTGAGGATGTGGGAGTCTGAGTGTGACGCCACTCGGTGCTGTGCCGTGAACTCCCTAGTCGAATCCAAATCATTTTTGTTTACAAACCTGTTAGTAGTCTCAACCATGTATGCTAGCCAAGAGTCCCAATCTCCATTTCCCTTTTCGTAACCTATCTATTTAGTTTTAGAGCTCTTTTGTTAATGCCTTTCCAATTATGCTCGTTCACGCAACTCTCTTCTTTACAACCTCCTAAAAGCCAACAAGATACTCGCCTCCAATTTGTCCTTCTTGAGACACCGACACTCGGGGAGTCTTGACTCTTCGTTTTATCACATTCCATTCCACGATTCACCTCACCGCAAAAATATTACCTTCAGGTTGTAATCCTCTGAACAAATGAATATATATATACTACACCTCATACGACGTTGTATATATATATGTATATAATATGTGTATATATATAATCAGGTATTCAGACGGTTCGGATGAGAAATATCTCTACCCTACCCATTTGACTACACCCGCATAATTGCCAATCAACAGGTCGGGTGAATAAATTGGGTATTGACACCCAGACCACACCCAATTTCAAATTCCAGATTGGTCGGGTGGATCGGGTATTACTCACTCCTATGTGTGAATCTCTCTTATAAAAGGCATGATATATGTAAGGATGCAAAAGAGTCAAATCTAAAAAGATGAAAAAGACTAAAGCTATCCTACAATTCGAGAGTGAAAAGAAGAGCGTAAGGCCACCTTGTAGGAACCAGACTCTTATCGTACTCTTCACCAAAAATGCATAAAGAATGCATGAAGAGTACAAGCCTTTGTGTTCCGGTAGTTTGTTCGAAGTTGATGTTCTAGAGGCAAGAATAATAACAACACACTTTTGATTCCTTAGCATAACTTGTTTACATAACTATTTGAGGGGTATGATTGCTTTGAGTTATCTTTGGCACTTATGTTTACCTATGTTTGTTTTGTCTTGCTTGAGGGTAATGAAGGTTAAAGTGCGAAAAGTTTGTTAAGTGCCAAAGATGCTATATTTTATGGGGTGTTTTGGAGGCATTTTGTGCCGTATTTGTGGTTCTTTGAACTTATTGTGTGCTTAGAATAGTGTAATTTGCTTAAAGTAACAATATTGACTAATTGTGATTGCATTTGTGCATTTTAGGGAAATGGATCCATGTCAAGGGCGTTTTGGTCAGTTTAGAGCTGAAAGGAAGAAGTGTCCAAAATAGGAGGCTGCACTAGCTCGAGATAGAATGTTGCATGGCAACTTACAAGGGAGAATCATAGCGAAGGCAGTGAGTTGCACGAGCCATTGTACACTCGTGTACTAACTCGTACAAACACATCTAGAAGGTTGGACATCGTGGCTATACAAGCGTACACAAGAACTGGCCAAATAGCCTGTGTACGAATGTCTATATGTTTCTACACTAGTTTGTACAAGCTCCGAAGCCTTATTCTAATTAGCTTTTTTATGGGAGAGTTAGGGGAGTTAGCTAGATTTTTTCCATTTCATAGCTTCGTACTTTGACTGGTAGAGAGAGAATCCCTCTAGCATTCTTAGGATTCAACTTGACAACTTAATCCAAGGATCTTGTGAGGAATTCAATCTTACTTATAGGAGCTTCCGAGTTGCTACATCAAGTCTTGTAATGGTTTGGAAGTAAATCCCTTTGATTGATTTGGAAATCTTAGGACCTAAAACCAACTACAGAGGTTGGTTACCATCGTGGGTCTTGTAGGGTTTGCATTAGTTGGTATTAGAGCTCGGTTCTTCCCAATTAGGTGTGTTGTTTGACCTTGAGCTAAGCATCTCTACCTCTACCCTTTGACAAGAATGTCTGTTGATCAGCATTTGCTAAACAATATGTCTACCGATACTGAATGGGTCTAATATTTAATACTTCTCTTTTGATGTTGAAATCTTCCAAATACTAATCTACATTGGTATACTGCATCTACCCTTTATAGTGCCATTGCTGATTGGATGGTGTGCTATGCTGGATTAACTAAGTGATTAAAACTCGTCAATTTCTAGGGTTACAGAATTTGACTCCAATTTTATATTTGAGATTTAATCTATAACCTTAGGTATTATTTCATATTAATGTTCAAGTTAGAAATTTAAATTTTAAATTCACGTTAAGTGTCATTGTTAATGCTACTTATTCCAAGTTTTATGTAAATAATGCGTTAGCATAGTGCTTTGAGAAAAGTTGAAAATGTCCTTAGATTTTCACTCTTGTACTACTTTCAACTTTCCCACTCTTTATGCCAACTCTCTTCTTAAATCCCAAAAGTTTTTATGGTGTTCAAGTTCAAATCGTAGTATGAGATATTTGAGTGCTCAACTTTTTTCGTAGTAACCATTATATCCTAGAAAATTAATGCATCAATGGTCCTAGTACGATCTATAGGAAGTGAATTGTTTTAAAATGTGTGTAACACACACCTTAGTTAATCCTTTATAATTCGGGAAATAACACTTACCATTTTTTTTGAAAACCAAAACAACTGCCAAAATTAACTGAAACCAAATCCGAGATACAAACCGCGAAACAGAATCCCACACACCAAGGACAATAGAGGAATCAGTTGTCCGTGCAAACACATGAGCTACATGATTCGCTGACCTTCTAACATGGCGAACAACAACGTCCCCAATGCCACTAGCAATCAACTTACAATGCTGAACGATAAGACCGACATATGAATAGTTTAAAGACGAAGAATTAAACGCATTACAAAAATTAAGACAATTTGATTCCAGAATAACATGAGATAGATCACGCTCCTTCAACCAAGTGAGAGCCTCCTTCACCACCAATGCTTCAGCAATATAAGGATCTTTGTCGCAATGAAGACGACCGCCACATGCAGCCACAACTTTCCGTTCGAGTCTCTAATTACAGCTCTGAATCCCAGCACGTCATTACGAATTGCCGCATCAACATTACACACTAATTTGCCGTGGGGAGGCTGCACCCAAGTAGTGTGCGTTGGGCCTGAACCATGAAAAAGAATTGGGCTATTTACGTAAGCTTGCTACCATGCGGTAACCAATTTCTCCACCTGCCCCTTCAACATATTCAAAGAAAAATTTTCCCATTACAAACATGATCGTTACAAGCTGTTCACAGGGTCCAAAACCTCGCAGCCATCAACAACACACGGGCAGGATGAGCAGCATAGAGAATGCCTTCCACAAACCAAACAAAAAACTGGCCTTGAAGAATACCATTAGTGCCCCATAAATCTAGAGCCAAAGGATACTCACAGAATATATGAGACAGTTTCAACCTTAGAAGTACAAAACGAACAATTCAACCACCGCCCTCCGCAACCCCCTTTACTCGCAAAACTTCAAGGACTGGTAGAATATTCTGCATGCAATGCCACAAAAAATCCTGATATTAGGTGGCACTTTCAATCTCAATAACTTCGTCCACTCTGTGAATACTAGACCGGGTTCTTGCACCATGAGATGTCGAGTCTGGAGGTGGTATCCATGCTTAACAGAATAAGCTCCCCTGAGGTCACCTTTCCAACAACATGTATCAGTGTGGTTAGGCGAAACTAGGGTTCAGATAATTCTGGTCACATCGAGCGTAAGAAAAATATCTCTTAGCAAGTTCTCATCCCAGTAGCCATTACTATCCAGCAAATTGCACACTCGGGTACCTTTCAATTGCTCAACACAATCCGTATGTATATTAGGGTCATCCTTATCTACTAGCCAAGGCCAATCCTAAACTAATGTATCTTCACCATTTCCAACACATCGAATAACACACTCACGGAGCACTTTCTGACAATCCAACCACTTCTTCCCCACTCTACTAGTGAAAGCAAAAAAGTAAAGACTACCATTAAAGCAGCCCAAGCTAGACTTACTATATCCATGTGAATTCTGTCCCCTATCTCTATAAATGCGCCATAGATAACTCGGATTATGGCCAATAGTTGCGTCCAAGAAGCTCGAATTAGGGAAGTATTTTGCTTTGATAACTCGACTAACGAGAGCATGTGGATTAGTGAGTAACCGCCATCCTTGTTTTGCCAGCAGCGCAATATTAAACTCGGGAATTCTTTTGAAACCTAATCTACCACTACATTTCGGTATGGCCATACGTGACCAACTAAGCTAGTGTATGCCTCGGGAGTTTGAAGACTGTAGACATGGAAGTTTTGACAAAATTAAATTGGCTAACTAATATTGGAACACATATTATTTGAGCTTGTATATCAATTAATTAAATTAATTTGAGTTATGTTATTTGCCTAATTAATTTAATTATTTGATAAAGATTTAGTCAAATTAGATATTATTATTTAAGATATCATAGTTGTGATAGGATCATGAACCTAGACATTATGGTGGCTAAATACATTTTGGATAACTCTTTATATTATCTCAAATATTTATTTATTAATTTTGAGATAATATCACAGAGTTTTAGATGAAGTTGGAGTCTCACATTCTCACCCCTATAAATAGAGGCATTCATTTCATTCTCAATCATCACTTGAAGCTCCACAACATTTCTCTGCAGAGTAAAGATTTCAGAAGTCATAAAAGAAGCCCTGCAGAAACACATACCGAAGCTCAGCAAAAGTGGATTGAAGATCAAACAATTCAAGTGATCAAGTCAAGCTAAAGTGGGACTGAAGATTAAGCCAATTAAAGACCGAACGCCCTTCAACGAAGATCAAGCAACAAAGCCCTTCATTGAAGAACAAGTCGCATTGGCCCTTCAGCCAAAGTTTCAAGTCAAGTCAACTAAGTGGAGAATCAGAGGATTTCCTTGATAGAGATTTTGTACCCGTACAACGTTTGAAATTCAAATATAAATATTACTCAAAATTTTGTGTTTACATATTTTGGCACGCTAAGTGGGAAAGCTCTACCTCTCATCTCTTCACTATCGATCTACTCAACAAGCAACTCTGTCAGCAATCCGAATGGCATCAAGAAGCTTGATGTTCAAGAAGTCCTATGCCCAAGCTGCTAGTTCCAAGTCTTCGTCGACAGCTAGTTACAAAGCTAGCCGAGAGACCGAAGAACCATTAACTAGGAGCCACGCAAGGAGCTTAAGAATGCGATCGCCTGAACATGAGTCAATCGTTCGACGCATGATTCAAAGAATCAAAACGGCCCCTATCGTCCCGAGGAAGGCTACCAACATTGCGAGTCCACCATCTTCAAAAGAACAAATTGATAGCGGGAGGTCAACTTCTTCGAAAGAAGCAGCATATAGCGGGAGTCTAACATCTTTGAAAGAAGCTGCTGATAGTAGGAGTCAAACATCCCCAAAAGAAAATGCTAAAACTGGAGGCTCGTCACCAACGTCGCCGACGTCCAACATGGGGAAAGTTACGCCAGAATGGTCACGTGTCTATACCATCATGCCAGCTATGACAACAAGCGCAACATCTATAGATAACCAGCTTGCTAGCATAACTAAGGCTCTTGAAGGGATGACCACTCTCCTTCAAAACCAAGAAAAGAGAATCAACGACTTAGCTGAAAAGGTCGAGAGCACAAGGAATGGCGAAACTAGCAGGGCTCCTGGGAAACAACTCAAGATTCAAGGAGAAGACGCCTCGCACTCACTAACTCACATTAGGCGAACTACGATACATGGGGAAGCAACTTCGCACATACCAGCTTCAGACATGAGCATTCCAGTCACTAGGGCATGATACCAGTAGATCGACTTAACGAGTTCATCATGGGAGCTATCAAAGGCAAGCTCGAGGGAAGACAACCTTCATACACTTACACCAAGCCTTACACCAAAAGGATAGAGGATTTGAAGATGCCCGTTGGCTATCAACCTCCAACATTTCAACAATTTGATGGGAAAGGCAATCCAAGACAACACATCGCCCACTTCGTGGAAACATGCAACGACGCAGGGACATATGGAGATCTTCTTGTCAAGCAGTTTGTCCGTTCTTTGAGGGGTACTGCATTCAATTGGTACACTGACTTAGAGCCTAGTTGCATTGATTGCTGGCATGACATGGAGCGCAAGTTCTTAACCCGCTTCTATAGCACGAGAAGAACCACCAGCTTCTTAGAACTCACCACCGCCCGCCAAAGAAAGGGTGAATGCTCAGCCGCTTACATTGAAAGATGGAGGGAGTTGTGCTTGAATTGCAAGGAAAATATATCATAGAGCTCCGCGATTGAAATGTGCATCCAAGACAAGCACTTCGAGCTCTCCTACATCCTCAAAGGACTCAAGCCAAAGACCTTCGAGGAATTATCTAGTTGTGCCCATGATATGGAATTAAGCGTAGCACCTAATGGTGGACAAAACATACCCATCCAAAGCTTCTACAATGGGGGCAAGAGTCATGATGTTGAAAATGGGGGCAAGCCTCTTAAGAAATACGAAAGCATGGATGCTATGCATGTGAATACTCAACCATCTCGGATATTCACTAAAGTTGCTAGTGGGTTTAATGATGCTTCTAGGTCATTGTAGGACAGTAGAAGGCTTTCTCTAAGGGAAAGACAAAACAAGCAGTATCCATTATTGGATTCTGATGTCTCACATATGTTTGTAGAGCTGTTAAAGCACAATCTCATTGATTTGCTAGAAATGAGGCGGTCACATGAGGCATCAGTGGTAGATGATCCGAGTTACCGCAAGTATCATAGACTTGTCGGACATCCAATTGAAAATTGCTTTGTCTTTAAGGATAAAGTAATGGAGTTAGCTCGGGAGGGGAGAATTAAACTTGCAGATGTCACAACAAGCGCCAATCAAGTTTCCATCTCATGCAGTAAATCTACTTCACTACTCAGTAAGAGGAACAATGTGAAGAGAAATGAGAAACGACATAAGTGTCTATTCCCTCTTAATATCAAGTCTTATGATACCAAACCCGAGTATGGTATTCGACTTGGTATTAAACATGCTAAACAACACCACATTTGTGATGCAACACGGCCACCTAAGCAAGTTATGAAAAGGTGGGTCAAGAAGAGAGTGTTAAAAGGCCCTATTGATGGGAAAACTTGCAACCACCATATGAAAGCACGAGTTCCAATCACATTGGTGGATTATGTACCGAAGTGGTTCCATACTCCAATTAACCAAGGAATGAAGATGAAAATTCCTCAAATCAACCCATATGATGGAGAAGAATATGCATCATCATATTATACCACTATACTATATGTGATGGAAGCAATGTTCTTCAAGCTTTTTCAGTATGAATTATAAACACATAATATTCAAGACTCCTTGCTACATCTCGAAACTGCCTCATATTCTTCAAAGCTCCCCGGCACGAGACGAAATTGCCTCATAAACTTCATATCATTTCAGTCTCCTTAGTACGAGGATAAACTGCTTTATATGGTGTTGAGACTTCCTTGAATTTTACACTTTCAAGCTGGATGCGCTCTCATGTAACACATTTAAGCAAGTTTCGAGCGGGCAATTTGTAGACATGGAAATTTTAATTTGACAAAATTAAATTGGCTAATTAATATTGGAACACATATAATTTGAGCTTGTATATCAATTAATTAAATTAATTAGGGTTATGTTATTTGCCTAATTATTTTAATTATTTGATAAAGATTTAGTCAAATTAGATATTATTATTTAAGATATTATAGTTTTGATAGGATCATGAACCTAGACATTATGGTGGCTAAATACATTTTGGATAACTCTTTATATTATGTCAAATATTTATTTATTAATTTTGAGATAATATCAAAGGGTTTTAGATGAAGTGGGAGTCTCACATTCTCACCCCTATAAATAGAGGCATTCATTTCATTCTCAATCATCACTTGAAGCTCCACAACATTTCTCTCTAGAGTAAAGATTTCAAAAGTCATAAAGAAGCCCTGCAGAAATACATACCGAAGCTCGGCAAAAGTGGATTGAAGATCAAACAATTCAAGTGATCAAGTCAAGCAAAAGTAGGACTGAAGATCAATCCAATTAAAGACATGAGGCCCTTCAACGAAGATCAAGCAACAAAGCCCTTCATTGAAGAACAAGCCGCGTTCCGAAGGCTCTTCAGCCAAAGTTTCAAGTCAAGTCAACTAACTGGAGAATCAAAGGATTTTCTTGATAGAGATTTTGTACCCGTGCAACGTTTGAAATTCAAATATATATATTATTCAAAATTTTGTGTTAACAAAGACCTTGTTATCCACCAAAAAGAATTCATGATTTTCTCAATAGAGTCGCACACAGATATAGGAAGAAGGAAAACTGACATTGTAAAAAGAGGCATGACTTGAGAAATGCTCTTTAACAAAACTTCTTTCCCAACTCTTGAAAGGAATTTTTTTGCCACGCATTAACTCTATCACGAATTCTCTGCTCGATGTAATGGAACACCGCTACCTTGTTATGCCCAATAAAAGATGGGAGACCAAGATACTTTCCAAAAACATTAGCCTGTCTCACCCGAAAAACCGTACAATATCAGTGCAAACATTGGCATAGTATTGGCACAAGTATTGGCACAAAATGTAATACTGGGCTTATCAAAATTGACCAATTATCCAGATGCGCTACCATACAAATGGAGACATTTTTTCACCTCCTGGACCTCACTATCACTCGCACTGAAAAATAGTAAACTATCATCGGCGAGAAAGAAATGAGAAACCGGAGGCGCCCCTCTAGCCACTCTAACTCCATGGATGTTCCCCCGAGCTTCCTGTTGTTGTAAAGTAAAGACAACCCTTCAGCATAGATAATGAACATGTAGGGGGATAGGGGATCCCCTTGTCTAATACCCCTTGAAGGAATAATTGTCCCTACTGAGGCCCCATTAACAAGAACATTGTAGCTGATAGAGGAGACACAAACTGATAGAAGATCGACCCACTCACGGGCAAATCCCAATGATAAAAGCATCCCCTCCAATAGCCCCATTCCATCCGGTCATAAGCCTTGGTCATATCTAATTTAAGTGCCGCCTAGCCAACATTACCAGACCGCTTTGTTTTCAAATAATGGCCAACCTCCCCTGCTACAATAATATTATCAGAAATTAGTCTACCAAGTAGAAATGCACTTTGAGAAGGAGAGATAATCAAATCAAGAACCCCCTTCAAACGGTTAGCAATAACTTTTGCTAACACCTTATATGCAACGTTGCACAAGGAAATCGGCCTCAAGTCCGAAACCCTCTCAGGAACCTTCTTCTTCGGAAATAGAACCACATTAGTGACATTTAAATACGTTGGCAAAGCGATTATTAAAACATTCGAACACAAAGAAAGTGAGATCATAGGCAATTATCGACCAAAATGATAGATAGAATGAGGGAGTTATACCGTCAGGCTTGGGGCTTTATCAGGTTCCATGGAAAATAAGGCCTTCTTTACCTCATCTGGCTCAACTGGACGGAATAAGAGGTCATTCATCTCTTGAGAGATACGGGAGGGAACATTCGCCAAGATATCGCGATCACCGTTAGTGGACTGAAAGATATCCCCATATATAGTAATTCGGAATCTCAATATTCATAGCTTCCCCTTCAACCCACTCGCATGTATGAGATTTCAAGCGGTGTAAATAATTAGTCTTCCGTCTATGACTTGAGAAACAGTGGAAATATTTAGTGTTGGAGTCCCCTTCCTGTAGCCATAACTATTTCTACCTTTGTCTCCAATACAATTCCTCCTAGGCGAGCAGCCCACATAGGTTGACTTCCACTACATGAAACCGAACAATATCATCCGACTCACAACTACTCTTCAAAGACTCAAGCTGCCCCCTCAACAACTAGATTCTTCGGCCAAATTTCTGAAAATGCTCAGCTCCCCATCGCCAAAGGTCCTGCCCATAGTTATAAATACGTTGCTGGAAATTTAAAATAACTAACTGCCTCCATGATACTTCGACTACCTGCCTACAATTGGCATCCAACAACCAAGCCGATTCAAACTTGAATTTCCTGTTAGATAGCCGAGACGTACTACCATACAGGTTCAAAAATATGGCGCTGTAGTCTGAGGTGACTGCATGGTGATTCAACACAGTCATGTCCTCAAACAAATCCCTCCATTCAGATGTTACAACTGCTCTATCCAAACATTCTTTCAACCAGTGATCCCTACCTCTCGTGCCAAGTCTGATAAGTCACACTCTTGGAGGACCTCGATGAAACCCCGAATAAGATTATCTCGATGGGGAATAAAACCCCTCTTCTCACAATGATTCGGGATGTCGTTAAAGTCATTGATCACAACCCAAGGAAAGTTTGATCGCTCCTTAAGCTCTCTAAGCACGTCCCAAACTTGTTGCCTTCGTGATCTATCCGGGAAACCGTAAAAGCAAGTCAGACGCCAAGGAGGTTTATTGGCCATAGAAAGAACCACATCAATATGATTACTGGAAAAACTTAGTAAAGAAGCCATGTCTGAAGTTTGCCACAAGAGAGCTAGTCCTTCTCCTAAACCAACTCTGTTAACCGCAAAAAGACCCTCATAACCCAACTGAACCTTTAATTGTTCCAACTGTGCAGATTGTGATTTAGTCTCCATAAGAAAAATAAAATTAGGTCGCTGACTGGACACGAAGCCCAATAACTCCCGAACTGTCCGAGGGTCACCCAATTCCCGGCAATTCCAGCTTAAAGTACTCGTTGGGTAGGGCGGGTTTGGACCTCCAGACCCGCCAAACTCGCGTTTTTTAAAAATCATTTATGTTATGCATTTCCTAACATTGAATTGTGTATTTTGTTAACACTAGTGATGTAAACCGCACCGACTGCACGGAAAGACACGACCGCACCTGAACTCTACTATATATTTAGTATTCATTTTGGTTTTATATCTAAAAACATAATAAATATGAATGAAGGTTATACCCCTTATTTATGTCCATATTTTTCGTTAAGTTTTTTTGTACGTTATGCTATAAAAGTTGTATTACATAATATTTTAGACAAATATACCCCTACCGTTATAACTTCCGTTATCTTTTCCACTATTGTTACTATGCACATGCATCCACCATATATTTTCTTATCTTCTTCAATAATAATAATAATATATACACATTAAATATTAGAGTTATATGTTAGTTATTTTATAAAATATAAATATCTAATTTATAAAAATATTTTACATTATTATTTTTATTATTATTATTATTATTTACTATATTAAAATTTAAAATGTTAATACAAAATACTAATATTAGGCACGTATTTTTTGCACATCGGGCATAATGAAAAACTAGTGTATATATATATTATGAAATGCACCACTCAATGTTAAGAAATGCACCACTCAATGTTATGAAATGCACCACACAATGTTATTTGTGTGGTGCATTTCTTAATATTGAGTGATATAAACCGCACGGCCGCATGGGAAGGCGCGACCACACCTGAACATGACCCTATATATATATATATATATATATATATATAACCAAAATGAATACTAAATCATTAAACTCAGGAGATTGTAATCAAATAATTTAAAACTGAAAACTAATTTTAAAGATGTCAGGATGGTAGGTTTCAATTTAATTTTTATAGTCTTGAGGAAATAAGAATCAAATTTGGGTATCTGTACCGCAAAAGACTGAGTCTTGAACGTATGCATAAAGTTATGGAAATTAATGGACCAAAGACTTGAGTATCTCCGCTAATATATGATATGTCAATGCAAGTTACAATCTTTACGGCAATTTATATCGTGGATCAGGGTGCACAATCCGTACCAAAATAACGTCGTTTTTGTTATTTTAATTAATGGTTTGTTTTTTTTTAGAAATGACGTTTCGCGTTTCGGCCGGTCTGTGTATTTGTGTTAATATTCTGTGTATTTTTTGAAGGGCAAAAACTTGTGTGAGACCGTCTCACCATGAGACGGGTCGGTCAGTATGCAATTGTAACACTTATATGCACAAATGTCATACTTATATGCTCAAATGTAATACTAATCAGGAAAAAAAATTTTGTTACTTATAAGGTTAAATGTAATACTTTTAAGGGAAAATACAATACTTTTGCATTTCAATTTAAAAGTATTACTTTTTTCCTCAAAAATATTATATTTGCCCTTATAAGTAAGGGGCACTTGTAAACATTACTTATTATGAAAAATGTATTACTTTTTCTCTTATAAGTAACAAAAATTGTATTCTTGATAAGTGTTATATTTGAGCATATAAGTATGATATTTGCACAAATAAGTATGACATTTGCATGGTGCTTTGACCCGACTCGACCCGTCTCACGAATAAGAATCTGTGAGACGGTCTCACACAAGTGTGACCCTTTTTGAAGACATTTTGTGTATTTTCTTATAGTCGACTATAATTCTGTGTATTCATGTTAGAGGTAATTGTGACGTGTTTTATGTATTCGAATGTTAGGAGGATGATTTCTATGTAGTTGTATCAATATTCTGTGTATTCCCTCAAGTCATTCTGTGTATTCTAGACAAGGATTATGTATATTCATGTTAGTGGTACTTAAATACAGGGGTGATGTGTTTGTGTATTTGGTGTTTTCATATTATGTGTATTCTTTGAAAGAATTCTGTGTATTGTAGACTACAATTCTGTGTATTCATTTAGGGATACTTTTTTTGAGAACAAATGTTATGGGTACTTAAACATAGGTTGTGACGTGTTTTGTGTATTCGAATGTTAGGAGGATGATTTCTGTGTAGTTGTGTCAATATTCTGTGTCTTCACTCAAGTCATTATGTGTATTCTAGATAATGATTATGTCTATTATAGACAATGAATTCTCTGAAGTCATTCGCGTCCGCGCCCAATAACATCGAAACGACGTTGTTTCGGACCAGGGTCTACAGTGCACTGTGGACCTTGGTCCACAATATAAAGATTGAATCTTTACTTAGTGGGCCATGTTCTACGCAATTGTGTGGATCATGATTCAATATGATGTTATTTTTTTAAATAAAAAAAGCAATTCCATTATCATTAATCAAAGACATCACATAACAAATATATATATTGTCAAATAATCTATAGTATAATTAAAATGATATGATACTTTAGTGTTATTATAATAAACTTTTTGTGTGTATAAAACACTGTTGCAAAAATCCCTGCCTAGGCCGCCTAGGCGCTGGGCGCTCCTAGACCGAGGCAAATTGCTCCCTAGGCGTCCGCCTAGGTGGTCGGTCGCCTAGGAGGCCACCTAGCGCCTAACTCGGCCGACTAGGTCGAGTTGGCGGCCGACTGGGCCGAATTTGGCCGAGTTAACTCGCCCAACTCGACAGAGTTAGTCGAGTTAACTCGAGCGAGTCAGCCTTCTTGTTAATTTTATTATTTATATATATTTAAATTTATTTATTTATATAAGTAAGAGAAGTAAGATATATATATATATATATATATATATATATATATATATATAAAATATAATATAATATAATATAATATAATATATATGACATACACGCACACACATGAATTAATTTTTTGTTTTTATAGGTCGCCGCCTAGAACCGCCTAAGTACCGCCTAGACCACTTAGGCGCTAGGCGCTAGTCTACCGCCCGACTAGCGCCTAGCGCCTACTGCAACCATGGTATAAAATGAAAGTAAATAACAAAACTTATATCTATGTATTATTGTATATTATCAAATGAACATTTAGTAAAATTATATTAAAATGATACTTTAATGTTGTTATAATAAACGTATTTTATCCATAAAATAATAAAACTAAATAGCAGAACTCATATAAATATGTATATAATCAAATAAATTTGTAGTGAAATTAAGATTATACTTTTTTTTTTTGATAATAATAAACCTTCATTAATAAACATTAGAAACAAGTACAACAAGGTTCAATGAAATGTAAAGCCATTCCATACAATCTGACATATAACTAAATTTACTAGCTAAGCTAATAAAATTTAAATTCGCAGACTGTGTTACAAGAGAGTTTTGATCCTCATAGGACCTTAAAACTTTTGTCAAGTGATTGATGGCCTTGCAGAATGTGTACAAGTCGACCTCTGGATGGAACAACTTGCAAACTACCTGAGTCTTTTTCTTCTTACTGAAGTCCATTGACATTTTTCCCAACTGAAGGTACATAACCAGCCTTGTGTCTTCGGCCGGTTCATCAGTGGGTATTCTCCCGACTGAACTGATGTTCATGAGCGGCATTTCATTGTCGTCTACTACGGTCAGGATGAGTATCACACTAGCCATGACCATATATATCTTGAAGCACTCCAAAACGAACCTCGTAATAAAATGAGAAGGAACACAAAAAATTGCAATAAATGCAGAAGGAGACAATTGCAATAAATGCAGAGGGAGACAAAACAACAACAATTATTAGGATACAATAAAAAAAAAGAGGTAAAAGACAACAAAGTTAGGAGCCCGAGACGCACGGGTCTCAAAGCTACCAACCTATTACCCTACCCACTAATTTATTATTATTATTATTAATATATATATATATATATATATATATATATGTATGTATGTATGTATATATATATATACATACATACATATATATATATATATATGTATGTATATATATATATATATAAATTTAATTAAGATGGCAAAGGAGAAGGGAGAACGGAGGATGGTGTGCGGCTACGGTGACCGGCTGACAGCGGTGGAAAGCGGAGGTGCGTTGAGGGTGGACGGCCGAACGGAGAGAAGAAAGAAGGTGAAGGCGGCGAAGGGAAGAGAAGAAGAATGAAGATGGCGGCAGTGGTGAGGGAGGAAAAACAAGGAAGAAAAGGCAGGCTACGGAGAGAAGAGGAAGCTAACCGGGTAGAGAGCAGGTGCCGCCTCCGCTAACCCGCTAAGCAAGCGGAGGCGGCGATCACCGAAAAAATGGAAGAACGTCGGAGAAGCTAGAGAGAAGGAGGAGAATATTTTTTTAGAGAAAGAGAGGAGTTTTTAATTTAAGATTATACTTTAGTATTACTATAATAAAACTTGCCAGCAACTTGTGCGTGGGTCTAGGATGTCTGCTTTCAGCTTGCCACGTTCAACGCATTCGTCAAGTTATGGACAATAACTGACGGTTCAGTTGAGTATTTATTGGGCATTATATATATTCAATTCTTAGAAGACTGGAGTTGTAAATGTCCATAACATACTTTCGTATCAATGGGTATATTCATTTTCATTTAATTTGCAAATATTTCGTGTTAACTTGCCTATAAATTAAATGTTAAGTTAAAACGAAAAATAATACTTGGGAATTGAAAATGCTAGTCATCCACTATATTTTTTTGAGAATAGTTAGTAATCCACTATATATACTCCGTATTATTTTTGTAGTTAAGTGATCAAATAAATTAATTCCTCTTTGTTTGCATAAATTTTTTTTGGTGTTGACAAATAGTTTATAGTTGATAGCTAATAGCGAATTGACTTAGCTAATTGCAGTTAGCGGGTTTGACTAACTGATTGCATTAGAATATTTTAGAATATTTTAGAATGTGAGATTATATCAACAACAGATCATTAACAATTAACACATTATTGACCCATGATTGTTGGGGTCGTGATATGTGGTTTGATCTCAGCTTATCAAAGGTCGTTGTGATTGGCTGAGCATGCGCGCGCGCACACACATATATATACATATATTACTGCTCAAATGCGCCCGCACCTTCTTATGCGGTCGGTGCGGTTTACACCACTAGTGTTAACAAAATACACTACTAGTGATAGGAAAATGCACAACAATGAAAATGCACAAAAACACACACAAAAACACAACAATAATTGTGCATTTCCGAACACTGTGTGGTGTATATTTGCATACCAGGTGGTGTGTTTTTTTGGTGATGCATACCTAATGGTGTATATTTGTGTTGTGCATTTCCTAACATTGGTATATTTTGTTAACACTAGTGGTGTAAACCACACCGACCGCACGGGAAGATGCAATTGTATCTTAACTCTACTCTCTCTCTCTCTCAATATATATATATATATATATATATATATATAACCAAAATGAATACTAAATCATTAAAGTCAGAAGATTGTAATCAAATAATTTAAAATTGAAAACTAATTTTAATGATTTCAGGATGGTAGGTTTCAAGTTAATTTGTCTAGTCTAGTCTAGTGGAAATAAGAAGCAAATTTGGGTATCCGTACCGCAAAAGACTGAGTCTTGAGCCAGAGCTTTCAACGTCTACTTGCATGCGGGGGAACCGGTCATTCTCATACAGCTTGTCAAGTTGAACGTATGCATGAAGTTATGGAAATTAATGGACCGAAGACTTGAGTATCTCCGCTAATATATGATATATCCATGCAATTTGCAATCGTTATTCAGTGGACCAGATCTACTATACACAATTATATAAATCATGATCTAATACGATGTCGTTTTTCTAAATAAAAGAAGAAGTTCGGTTATCATTAATCAAAGGCATCACATTACGGATATATATATATTGTCAAATAATAATTTATATTATAATTAAAATGATACTTTAGTGTTTCTGTAATAAACTTATTATGTGTATAAAATGAAAGTAAATAACAAAACTTATACATATATGCATATTATCAAATGAACATGTAGTAAAATTATATTAAAATGATATTATGTTGTTATAATAAATTTATTGTGTGCATAAAATGAAATTAAATAACAAAACTTATACATATATGCATATTATCAAATGAATATGTAGTAAAACTATATTAAAATTATACTTTAATATTGCTATAATGAACATATTATATGTATAAAATGATGAAACTAAATAGCAGACCTCATATAGATATGTATATAATCAAATAAACTTGTAGTGAAATTAAGATGATACTTTAGTGTTACTATAATGAAATTATTGTGTGTATAAAATAAAATTAGATAACAGAGACATTGAATGTAATTCAAATAATACTTTAACATTATTATAATAAAACTAGTATGTGTAAAAAATGAAACTAAAAAATTAAAGCTCATACAATAATAACGTTACTTTAAGTAACCATTTTTTTTTTTTTTGGAATTAAAATCAAACCATGTCATTTTACTTCATAATTTACGTTACTAAATGGACCATAGTTTTTTTTTTTTTTTTTTTTTTTGCAAATAAATGGACCATAGTTAATAGTAAAATTTGCATGCAACTTGTGCGTGGGTCTAGCTAGGATGTCTGCTTACAGGAGTTACAGCTTGTCAAGTTCAACGCATTCGTCAAGTTATGGAAAATAACGGACGCTTCAGTTGAGTATTTATTGGGCATTATATATATTCAATTCTAAGAAGACTGGAGTTGTAAATGTCCATAACATACGTTCATATCAATGGATATATTCATTTTCATTTAATTTGCAAATATTTCGTGTTAACTTGCCTATAAATTAAAGGGTCACACTTGTGTGAAACCGTCTCACGGATCTTGTTCGTGAGACGGGTCGGGTCGGGTCAAAGCACCATGCAAATATCATACTTATATGTGCAAATGTCATACTTATATGCTCAAATATAACACTAATCAAGAATACAATTTTTGTTACTTATAAGAGAAAAAGTAATACATTTTTCATAATAAGTAATGTTGACAAGTGACCCTTACTTATAAGGGCAAATATAATACTTTTAAGGAAAAATGTAATACTTTTAAATCGAAATGTAAAAGTATTATATTTTCCCTTAAAAGTATTACATTTACCCTTATAAGTAACAAAAATTTTATTCATGATTAGTATTACATTCGAGCATATAAGTATGACTTTTGTGCATATAAGTGTTACATTTGCATCTTGACCCGACCCGACCCGACACGTCTCATGGTGAGACGGTCTCACACAAGTTTTTGCCTAAATTAAATTTTAAAAAAAATGTTAAGTTAAAACGAAAAATAATACTTGGGAAAATGCTAGTCATCCACTATATATTATTGGGAAAATGACACTTTTTTCACCTATATTATATGTATATAGTACCCTCAGTTATTGAAGTTATTCCCTGTTAGTATTTAAATATTTGATCAAAATCTTTTTATATTTAAATATTCACATAAACTTTAATTATTATCTTTATGGGTGTGCACAATTCGGTGAAAATTTGTAAAACGATGGAACCGAAGAATTCTAGTTAATAAAATTTTAATCAAAATATTTCAATTCGATTAATTGTTAAAGATTTTTTAAAATTTTGGTTTCAATATACACATTGCGCGATTAAATTAATATCAACAAGCACGAAAGTTAAAATAGGTAAATGTTTAGTAAAATATTTTAATATTAAATAATCAATACAAAATAAAAATAAATATTTTCGATATAATCAAAATGAGCATTTAAACTTGTATTAAAAGTAGTAGTAAATATGAATATTTTTGTAGGTTGTTATAATTGATAATAAAAATAATGTCCTAACAATTTTTTATATTAAAATAAATTAAATCTTCTCAATATAATATTGATTAGAGAGTAAAACTTAACCTTAATTTTTGTTAAAAGTGACATAATCATACTAAGTTTACTGATGCTGTGAAATAGTGATTAAAGAGTTATGCAATTTAGTTATAGCATATGAATTCATAAGTTTTCCGTGTTTATATATAAATGAGACCTCAATTAAGCATGCACAACTTTTGAATTTACATCTAATTTTGAAAATTTCTCACTTTTAAGTATCAAACATGGTGCAAATTCGATCATTAAAAGATTATAAGTTCTAAAGTGTTGAGCGTTATCAAATGTGGTTCATTCTAAAATAGCGCAACATAATTAATTTCCGTTATTGATTTTCGCCATATTGTGACGGACAAGTAGAGCATTGCATTTTTTTCCGTTAATGTGTACATATTGGCAACGAAAATGATTCCGTCATTCCATTCTGTAACGGAAATAAACTTTACTTAAAAAATTAAGTATTGTCGCGACGAAAAGAACAATCGTCGCAAGTTCCGTCACCATCCTCATACGTCAAATCTCTCTTTGCGTCAAACATCGCAATAGAAATAACTTTCGTTGCCAATTCCATCACCATATCGTGATGGACATGTAGGGCATTGCCAGGGACGGAGCAAAAAAATTATTTGAGTGGTGGCGAAGTTTAAATGACGATAGAAATGTCAATTACAAAATATCAAACAGCTATAATAAGGTTAAAATACAAAATACATTATAAATTGCAATAGAATGTTTTTATAGATTATACGATAGTTAGAGTCAGAGCCAAAAATATACTTCAGTGAGTGAAAATGTAAAAAATATTTATGACAAAATATGAAACATAATCAATTAGATAAAATAATTTGAATAACACTATATTCATAAATAATTTTTAATTACATCAACTTTATGTTTTTCTAAATTAACTCGAATACAATAAAGTATAATATAAACTTGTATACTACATTAATTAAATGATTCATAAAAGGTAGACTAAAAGGGCATTTAACTTTTTAATTAAATGATTCATAAAAGTAGACTAAAACAATATTTAATTTATCTTGGGAATGAATGAAAGATATAAAAATAAACAATTGAAGATAAGAAAAAAATGTTGTTAATGAGATTTAAACCTATAATCATACACATTATTATCAAATTTAGAATTAAATCAACTAAACTACTCAAACTATTAGTATTTCATGCATAAATATAAATTTTATATAATATTTAATGCTATATATGTATATGTATATATATATACACATACATATATATATAAAGGGGTGGGGTGGGTGGAGTGAGGGCAGCTGCCCCCACTACCCCATAGTAACTCTGTCCATGGGCATCACGTTTTCTATTGTCATGGTTTCAACATATTGGCGACAAAATTTATTTCGTCATCCCATTCTGTAGCGAAAATAAAATTTATTTAAAAATTAAATATTTTCGAGACGAAAAGAACGATCGTCGCAAGTTCTGTCGCCAACCTCAAACGTCAAATCTCTCTTTGTGCTAAACATTGCAACAAAATTAATTTCCGTTGCTGATTCCATCGCCATAGCACGACAGACATGTAGGGAGTCGCAATTCCCGTCGCCAATGTGTCAACATATTGGCGACAGAATTGATTCTGTCGTCCCACTCTGTAGCGAAAATAAACTTTACTTAAAAAATTAAATATTTTCGCGACGGAAAGAACGATCGTTGCAAGTTTCGTCGCTAACCTCAAACATTAAATCTCTCTTTGCGCCAAACATCGCAATAAAATTAATTTATGTTCCCAATTTCATCACCATAGCGTGACGGACATGTAGGGCGTCGCAGTTTCAGTCGCTAATGTGTCAACATATTGGCGACATAATTGATTCTGTCATCCCATTCTGTAGCGAAAATAAACTTTAATTTACTTAAAAAATTAAATATTTTCACGACGGAAAGAACGATCGTTGCAAGTTTCGTCGCTAACCTCAAACATTAAATCTCTCTTTGCGCCAAACATCGCAATAAAGTTAATTTCCGTTGCCAATTTCATCACCATAGCGTGACGGACATATAGGGCGTCGCAGTTTCCGTCACTAATGTGTCAACATATTGGCGACATAATTGATTTTTTCATCCCATTCTATAGCGAAAATAAACTTAAAAAATTAAATATTTTCGCGACGAAAAGAACGTTTGTCTCAAGTTCCATCGCCAACCTCAAACTTCAAATCTCTCTTGGTGCCAAACATTCACTAGTGCATTTCTCAACTCCACTAGCGTACTTCACGAGCACACTAGTGTATTTCCCTACCTCGAGTAGTGTATGTTTACTTACCGATCTCATGGTTAGTAGACCTCTTGGTCTCACTATCAAGTAGACTTACCGATCGCCTTATATGTAGACTTTTCAATCACGTCTGACCGGGATATAAACATCAAGACAAAGCCAACCAAATCCGAGCATAATTGGTCTCGTCCATAACCGAACAACGATCACTAAGCGTCGTCCCATCATAGGTCGTCAAACTCAGCTCCTAAGGACACTTGGCAGGCATAGTTTCACAGGCTGATCTCTATACGACATGTAGAGGACATGCCAGATGGCTGGCATGTATCCTTAGTCATGGCCACGGTTCGGTTCCAATTCTGGACTGACAATTCTCGGTTCCAGAATCGACCAAACCGGAACCGAACCTTCTATCACGATTTCACATCCGGTTCCGGAACCGACGATACCGATTCGAACTAGATTTTTTTTATTTTTGTTTGTATTTTTGTTTATTTTTAAAATTGTCCAAATTCAACAATTAATATTTGTTTTTGAAAAGTTTTCATTATAAAATGTTTTTAAAATAGTTATATTAAAGTTAAACTATATTAAAAAAATTGTTATTGTTGAATTTTAAAATGTTATTTAAAGTTAAATTTTAATTAAATAATAATTAAACTTTAATCAAATAATAAATAATAACTAAATTTTTTTTTTTAGTTTTTTTTTTCCGATTTGAAACCAAAACTGGCGATTCAATCTAGTACTTGTAATCTTTGTGGGATACGACACACGTTGCTCAATCTTCTTTATTCAAACATGATAAGTGAATTTGCTTAATCTGACTTATATAGTTACTAATTAAGTATTGATACATTACATCACCAAAATCTAAATTATACTTATTCAATTCCTAATCGCTTAGCTAATCGGAATGTCAAGCTCTCGTGGTTGCATCACATGGTCACTCAATGTTTACTAATTAGTAATTAACTTTTATATGCCAAAGACCTTGTGGTCTAGTGGCACCCGGTTGCACTCTCACATGAGAAGGGGTGGGTTTGAGCCTCAGTGGAGGACTACACTATAGCTTTTTCCACTTGCAATCACCTTATGTCGAGAGGTGGAGCTCCAAAATAGATGTGTACACAATGTGTTTGATAAAATGACTCAAGCAGTTAGAGTTGCCACAAAGGTAGGACTCTAATACATGATAGGCTAAGGTTTTGGCAATGCGGTAACATCTTCCAAAAATCATGTTTAATGCATACATCTTCCAAAAATCATGTTTAATGCATTCTACTACTTCCTACCAATGACTCTTCATTGCATCCCATTAAGGAAGGCTTAAGATTAATCCAAATCCCCTCTTTACTCATTTATTATTTTACATGTTGCTTTGTTTACTTGCTCTCTTTACATGGCTTGCTACAATTACTTGTTGCTTTAATCATGCTTTCTTACCAAGTGATGAGATCTAGCTTCTTACAAATCTTACCCTCTTGTGCATAGCCGCACATTAGTCAATTCCCATGGTCATCCTTAGAGAACGACATCCGAGAAAGATTCCAGTCTTACTTTCCACCTCATGCTAAACTACAGGTCATCACATGTAACCTAGTTAGCTTGGTTCGCAACTTGTGTGAGAATCTAACAATTTCAATTGAATGGGTATCAATAGTGGTGAAAACCTCCCTGTGTTGAGGAAAGGAATAGAGTAGGGAGTTTTCAAACCACTATAAAATATCATCTCAATTTCTCTCTCTTTGTTCACTATATTTCTCATTTAAACTAAAAAGTATACACTATTTCTCTTCAATTCCAAACAAAGCATTTAAATCAAGCTACAAAGAAATTTGGTAACTACAAGCCTTTTGCATCTACTACTTTGATAATTTTAATCATCAAAAAAATATTTTAAAGTCTATTCAATCCCCTACCACCGTCTATACTTTTAATTTCCCGGGACCAACAAAAAATCTTGAGAACAAAATTCAAATTTCATATATAGTTGAAATTAACAAATAAATGAGATAAAATATAATGAGAGAAAAACATGGAAAAAAAGCATGTATATATTATTAAGCAATAATATTGGTTTCATTAATAGTCTTCAATAACAAACTCAAGCTACGAGTAATAATATATTGATATGGATGTTAAAACAAATATAACCAATCCCATACCATAAATTCTTATAAAATTGTGAGCAGTTGACATTTGATCTTATTGAGTTTTGTCAAGACAACTCGAATATCAACCCTCTCTTCAGGAGATTCCAATGTGCAATTCAAAGCCAACTCCAAAATAGTTGATATGCATTGCAATTTTTGACTAAGTTGCAATTCTTCGGCCCTTAATAAGGTAGAGTCCACAATCAGATCAAGAGTGCTAGAAAGTGAATTATAAACCCAGCTCTTTAAAGTAAGGTCTCCTGAAAACATTTCATTACTTGGGCACTTCTTTGTGAAAACTTCCATTAACATTATTCCATAACTATAAACATCACATCTTGTGGAAACCATTCCTCTTGATCCATACTCTGGCACAAACACACAACAAATCAAATATAAAATTGCCGATCCTTGTTTGATAAGAATTTATAATGTATGAAAAATAATATTATCAAAAAAGAAACAAATGAATAAAGATGAAACATAGTATACATATCATCACCTGGGGCAATATATCCCGCTGTAGCCATGGTACAAGTATAAGCAATTGATCTATCATCTCCAAGTAACTTTGAGATCCCAAAATCACTTACATGTCCCACCATATCTTCATCAAGTAATACATTACTTGGCTTTATATCACAATGAACAATTGGAATACTGTTACCATAGTGCAAATACTCTAGCCCACATGCCACATCAATCATTATGTTTAATCTTTGCATGATGTCCAACGATTGATTTTCAGAATATAACCAATTGTCTAGGCTACCATGAGGCATGTACTGAAGTATGAGTGCCTTAAAGTCTAAGTTAGAGCAAGCACTAATGATCTTTGTGAGATTCCTGTGGCGGAGGTTGCGCAACAGTTCACATTCTATATCAAAGCTCTTGAATGCACCTTCAACTTGCGAATTAAATACCTTGATGGCCAAGGACAACCCATTATTAAATATGCCCTTATAAACAGAACCAAAGCTTCCAGTCCCTAGCAAGTTACTGTTATCAAACCCTTGAGTTGCTTGCTGAAGTTCATAATAGGAAATTCTCGGAGGCACCATTTCTTGAAACAAATTAACTTCATTAGCAATTGACTTTTTGCTTTTGCATTTATGTAATATAACCAATGAGATTCCCACAATCAATATAGCTATAGAGATTAATACAATCCAAAGCAATCTCCTTATGGATCGATGAGAATTAGAAGTAAGATTACAAGGTGGTACTTTTAGCCTTGAGGAACCACACAACCCTTCATTGGACAAAAATGATAGATAACCAAACTTTTTAAAAGGACCTTTGCTTGGAATTTCTCCACTTAATCTGTTGAAAGATACATTCAAAAATTTGAGATAGCGGAGTGTCTCCAATGATTTGGGAATCATACCTGTCAAATTATTGTTTGACAAATCCATATATTCCAAGCTAATCATACTTGCAAAAGTATTAGGTATAGATCCTTGTAGAAGATTGTTTGCTAGGATAATGTATTGCAATTGTTGCAAGCCTCCAATGGTACTTGGAATGTTTCCTGAGAAATAATTATGCGATAAATTGATGTGTATCGCAACTTTTAGATTTCCAATCTGTTGTGGCAAAGATCCCTTTAAATAATTTGAAGATAGGCCAAGGATCAAGAGGTCCTTAAGGTTCCAGAGGCTTAGTGGTATATTGAAATTCAATCTGTTAGAGTTTAGATAGAGATTCCTTAAGGAAGTAACATTCCCTATGCACTCAGGAATAGAACCCCAAATTAGATTGTCATTCAAATCCAATTCTCCCAAGTGTTGCAAATTACAAATGCTACTTGGCAACACACCACTTAATCTATTATCAGAAATTAACAACCGTTGAACCATTTGAAGACCTCTTATAGCTCTAGGAATAACTCCACTCAATTCATTTCGTGATAAGTCTATTGAGTTTATACTACTTAAGTTACCAATTTCTTTTGGAATTCCCCCCATGATATTACAACCAGCTATTGAAAAGGTCTCAAGGGAGATGGAGAGATTACCAAAGGAACTTGGTAGGACAGTATTCAGAGCATTGTTATCCAACCAAAGTTCACTCAAGTATCTACAGTTTGCTAATGAAGTAACAATATTGAGCCCAACAGATGAAGATTCAGTGGTCAACTTATTATCAAACAAGTCCAATAATTTCAACAATCTTAGTTCTCCTAAAGAGTTCGGAATTGGGCCACTTAAACTATTAGAATCAAAGTATATGGCCGTCAAGTAAGAACAATTGGAGATATAGCTTGGAATAGCTCCAGTGATTCTATTAAGAGAAATGCCAATACCATCAAGATTTGGAAGTTTAAAGCCCATTCTAGGGGGAAGACTACCTGAGAGATTATTGGAATTAAAATTTATTCGCCATAGAGTAGAGATATTGAATATGCACCACGGTATGGAACCACTGAGAAAATTGAACTGTAAATAAAGTCTTTTCAACCTTGGATAATTGCAAATCTCTTTAGGTATAGTACCTACCAAATCATACAACAAAAGAAACAAATTCTTTAATACATTGTGAGATCATATTAGCTAGTACTCTAAAGACAATACTAGAAAACTAAAACCTTCCTTCCAAACCAATCATAATAATACACACTATGAATAAGTGAAAATTAGATTTAAATTATGAAATCTACAAGTTATGTTAGAATTTAAAAACCTAGCCCTTTCATAGTAATAAGAATTTCTAATTAGTTGAGCTCTTTTAGTAGTAAGACTTTATGGTTGCATAAGTTTACATGTAGAAGAGTTTCATATGTCGGCAAAATTAGGCAAAGTAGCAGCAGCCACAAAATTAGGCAAGTTGCAAAGTTTGATCAAAGAGTTAGGCACCTACAAAGTTTGAACAAAAATATTTATTGTTTGGTCCCTAAACTTTAGGCTAACTACAAAATGACCCCTAATCCTCAACTATAAATAGGGAGGTCATTTTGTCATTCTATTCATCCCAAATGATTCTATTCTTCCCTCACATACTATAGATCTTAGAGAGTTTGTTGAGTGTTTTTCTCCTTCCTAGCAAGAGAGAATTATCCTTGTTTTCTCCTTGTTAGTTAGATAGTGGTTGTAACTCCTTTTTCTCATAGTGAAATTCTTCTATCCTTGCCCGTGGTTTTTACCCTAAGTTATTTAGGAGGTTTCCAAGTAAAATCTGTGCCTCATTCATTTTTAATTTCTCAAATTATTGTTGCAATCTGATCTATCCCACTTCTGCGGGCGCAACAATTGGTATCAGAGCCATAAGATATATTGTTCAGAATTTGTTTCAAGAAGCGAAATTTGAGATTGAAAAATTCAATGGGAAAAATTTCTCATAGTGGAAATTGATGGTGAAGGCTATCCTGAGGAAAGACAACTATCTAGCAGCTATTAGTGAAAGACCGGAGGATTTCACTGATGACAAAAAATGGAGCGAGATGAACGAGGATGCTATGGCGAATCTTTATCTATCAATAGCAGATGTAGTATTGTCAAGCATCGAGGAGAAGAAGACGGTCAAGGAGATTTGGGATCACCTCAACCAGTTGTACGAGGCCAAGTCAGAACACAACAAAATTTTCCTTAAGAGGAAATTATATACTCTTCGTATGTCAGAATCTACTTCAGTGACGAAACACTTAAACACGTTGAATACTCCATTTTCCCAGCTTACATCTCTAAGATGTAAACTAGAGCCACAAGTGCGTGCTGAACTTTTACTTCAGAGTCTACCAAATTCGTATTATCAACTCATCATCAACTTAACAAACAACATCCTTACAGACTATCTAGTCTTCGATGATGTTGCAGCTGCGATTCTTGAAGAAGAAAGTCGGCACAAGTACAATGAGGAGAGACAAGTCAATCTGCAACAGGCAGAGGCGTTAACGGTGATGAGAGGGAGGTCAACAGAATGTGGCCAAAGCAGTGGTCGTGGTAGATCAAAATCAAGTAAGAAGAATTTAAAGTGTTACAACTGTGGAAAGAAGGGTGACCTGAAAAGAGATTGTTGGAATTTACCTCAAAATTCCAACCCTCAAGGAAATGTTGCAAGTACCTCAGATGATAGAAGTGCTCTCTATTGTGAAGCATCAATAGCTAGGGAAGGCAGAAAAAGGTTCGCGAATATATGGCTCATAGACTCGGGAGCCACAAATCACATGACCTCAAGGAGAGAATGGTTCCATCATTATGAACCTATCTTAGGCGGATTTTGGTTCAGGTGCGCCCGTGCTCTCCCGTGCGGCCGTGCGGTCGCACACCACTCAATGTTAAGAAACACACCACAATGAAACACACCACAATGTTAAGAAACACACCACAATGCATATTAGTGCATATTTGTGTGGTGTGCTTCTTAACATTGAGTGGTGTATTTCGTAACATTGAGTAGTATGAACCGCACGGCCGCACGAGAGAGCACGGCCGCACCTGATCTTGACTATATATATATATATATATATATATATATATATATATATATATATATATATATATATATATATATATATATATATATATA